>NC_058413.1:31756778-31975527 GCF_002201575.2 Neomonachus schauinslandi | reverse complement strand
TATATATATATATATATATATATATATATATATATATATATATACACACACACACACACACACATATACATATATATGTATATGTATATATGTACAGTATATATATAGTATATGTATATAGTATATTCACACACACACATATGTATAGTCTTTTTCCCAATTTGCATTTAATTCCTTTTTTAAAAAAAAAATTTTATTTTACTATGTTATGTTAGTCACCATACAATACATCATTAGTTTTTGATGTAGTGATCCACTATTCATTGTTTTCATATAACACCCAGTGCTCCATGCAGTATGTGCCCTCCTTAATACCCATCACCGGGCTAACCCATCCCCCCTCCCCCCTCCCCTCTAAAACCCTCAGTTTGTTTCTCGGAGTCCAGAGTCTCTCATGGTTCGTCTCCCCCTCTGATTCCCCCCCTTCATTTTTCCCTTCCTTCTCCTAATGTCCTCCATGTTATTCCTTATGTTCCACAAATAAGTGAAACCATATGATAATTGACTTTCTCTGCTTGACTTATTTCACTTAGCATAATCTCCTCCAGTCCCATCCATGTTGATGTAAAAGTTGGGTATTCATCCTTTCTGATGGCTGAGTAATATTCCATTGTATATATGGACCACATCTTCTTTATCCATTCATCTGTTGAAAGGCATCTCGGCTCTTTCCACAGTTTGGCTATTGCGGACATTGCTGCTATGAACATTGGGGTGCATATGGTCCTTCTTTTCACATCTGTGTCTTTGGGGGTAAATACCCAATAGTGCAATTGCTGGGTCATAGGGTAGCTCTTTTTTAATTTTTTGAGGAAACTCCACACTGTTTTCCAAAGTGACTGTACCAACTTGCATTCCCACCAACAGTGTAAGAGGGTTCCCCTTTCTCCACAACCTCTTCAACATTTATAATTTTCTACCCTTAATGGACTTTTTTGGATAGAACCATCATTTTTTTTCAACCTTTATTGAGCTATAATTGATAAATAATGTGTGTAAGTTTAAGGTATACAGTGTGATGATTTGACACACATAGATTGAAAATGACCACCATAGTAGAGTCAGCACCTCCATACCTCACATAACTACCATTTCTTTTTGGTGGTGAGAACATTTAAGATCTACTCTCTCTAACTTTCAAGTATATAATATAGTATTTTTAACTATAATCCGCCATGCTGTACATTATATCCCCAGAATTTATTCATCTTCTAGCTGAAAGTTTATATCCTTTGATCAATATCTCCTCATTTCCCCAACCCTCCTCCCATAATTCTACTGTTTCTATGTGTTCAGCTTTTTTATAAGATTCCATATATAAGCAACATTACACAGTATTTGTCTTTCTCTGTCAGACTTATTTCACTTAACATAATGCCCTCAAGATTCATCCATGTTGTCACAAACAGCATGATTTCCTTCTTTCTCACGGCTAAATAATATTAGACACACACACACACTTCACCTTCTTTATCCATTTATTCATTGATAGACACTTAGGTTGTTTCTATATCTTGGCTATTGTGAATAATGCTGCAATGAACATGGGAATGCTGATATATATCCAAGATCCTGATTTCATTTCCTTAGATATATACCCAGAAGTGAAGTTGCTAGATCATATGGTAGTTCTATTTTTAAATTTTTGAGAAACCTCTACACTGTTTCCAAAATGGCCACACCAATTTACATTCCCACCAACAGTGCGCACAGGTTCCTTTTCCTCTAAATGCTCAACGACACTTGTTATCTCTTGTCTTTTTGATAATAGTCACTCTAACAGGGGTGAGGTGATGTTGTAGTTTTGATTTGAATTTTCCTGATGATTAGTGACATTGAGTACCTTTTCATGTACCTCCTGGCCATTTGGATGTCTTCTCTGGGAAAGTCAATTCAGTTCCTGTGCCCATTTTTGAACCGGATTGGTCTTTTTGCTATTGACTTGTATGTGTTCCTTATATATTTTGGATACTAACCTTATCAGATAAATGGTTTGTAAATATTTTCTCCCATTCAGTTGGTTGCATTTTTATTTTGTTTATCATTTACTTTGCTGTGCAGCAGCATTTTTTTCAATGTAGTCTCGCTTATTTATTTTGCTTTTGTTCCTTGTGCTTTTGGTGTCACATCCAAAACATTGTTGCCAAGACCAATGTCAATGAGATTTCTTCCTATGTTTTCTTTTGAGAGTTTTATGGTTTGAGGTCTTACATTGAAGCCTTCTATCCATTTTTGAGTTAATTTTTGTGAATGGTGTAAGATAAGGGTCCCAATTTCATTCATCTGCATGTGATTATCATTCTCCTAAAACCCTTTATTAAAGAGACTATCCCTTCCCCGTTGAATATTCTTGGCTCCCTTGTCAAATATTAGTTCACAATATCTGGGCTCTCATTTCTGTTCCACTGGAACAGAATGCCAGCACCATACAGTTTTGATTACTATAACTTCGCAATATAGCTTGAAATAAGAAGTATGATGCCTCCAGCTTTGTTCTTCTTTCTCAGGATTCCTTTAGCTATTCAGGGTCTTTTGTGATTCCATATGAATTTTAGGATTTTTTTTTATTTCTGTGAAAAATGAGATTGGAATTTTGACAGGTATTGCATTAAATCTATGGATGGCTTTGGGTAGTATGGACATTTCAACAATATTAATCCTCCTGTATGGGATGACGGAGAAATGAGCCTCTTTGGTAGTGTTCTGCACAGTTGGGGAAGCAGTGTGCTCACTTACATGCTCTCATTTTCTCCCAAAGGAGAAGTTATAACTGAGAAGGTCTTTCTTGGCACTGAGCTGTGCTGCTTTGGAAGAAGGGTGACATGAGTAAAGTTGAACTGTTCCTCATACCCTCTCAATATATCCAAACGCATATATATATATATATATATATTTTTTTTTTGCCCCAGTGGTGTGCTGGAACTTCTCCACTGGACTCTTGAGCATCCATAAAGACTCTCTTGTCCATGAGTCTAAGAAAGTGTTTTCCAGGGCTCCAGACCATGGCCAATAGGGAATGGAGTCAGTTCATGGGACACTGCATGATCCTCAGATGGGACTGAATTCTGTATGCCTATTACCCAGTGCACAGGTGGGTGATACTTTTCCTAGGTTTCTTGGCATATGGTGCTGGATCCCCCAGTTCCCACAAAGGCGTTTTTGTCTGTGAATAGATGCCAAATTGTTGAAGGGGGATATGAATGAAGGACATCTTAATTCAGCCATTTGCTGACACATAGAACCATCATTCTGGACCTCTGGCCAATCTCCTTCCTGACACACACACTGCACTTCCTCCTCTGGTCCAGCTGCCCCAAAGGAGATTGTTGAATAAAACTTGGTACACAGTTTACCGGGTTATCTTTGTCTGGGGCCCACCATTTTGTTTTCAGTCTGAAAGATAATACCTCCCCCAAGCTGTAGAAGCCAAAAGGAATTTATTTCCTCCAAAAGAAGTTTCAGGAGATGCTGCATCAGTGGCTTAGACAAATCCAATTTGATTACATTATCTCCTTGTCTTCCCTTACACAACAGTCAGGGTTTTAAGTGAGGGTTTAATGTGAAACTTGGTCTTCCCAGTTTCACTTTTCCACACTACTTTAAGTACAAAAGCCCTACCTTTGAAAATGAGAGTGAGAATTGTCTCATTAATCATAAGATTTCAGATCTTTGAATAAAGGTGGAGGCAATAAAAAAGATGAAAAATAGTTATTTTAGCAGTCAAGGCTTGAAAACCCAAAAGCATACTAAAAGGGAAAGTTTCCTGTGGCCATAGGGGGGAAAAAGTCAATTGGCTCAAAAAACTAAAAATGTAAGTGACAAACCTTGTTTGATGCAAAAAATAAAAATTTTTAAAAATTAAAATAAAAAAGCCATATTTCATGCCATGATTGGTATAGCATAGATAAATGTTCTTTTTACTGTCCAAAGTCACTTCTAGGGGATCAGTTTCTTTAAAAACAAATCTATGAGTATTTCAGCATGCTTTTTGCTAGCTACTAATTCTACGATTTATTCTCTCCCCTTTAACTAAGTGGGAAATCTCATTTTGTGCAATGAGATGAAAAATAGCTTCCATATCTGACTTGGTTTTTGAATCACAACTCTATTATCTAAACTTCCCTAGGTCTTAGTTTTTCCCTATGTAAAATAGGGAAAATAATACCTACCTTATAGAGTAATTTTAAGGCTTCGATGAGAAATGTTATTTATCATTACTATAATAAGTAATATACTTATTATTACTCTATTATTTATTATATGCAAAGTACTTTATATATATAAATTTGCATAACCCCTCAACAGTCAATTCCATGTTATATATACCAATACAAACCCCACTTTACAGATAGAAAAATGGAGGCACAAAACAAGTAACTTGCACAAAGTCACTCACTGTAATAATCAATCAGAGAGGTGAGCATATTCAAAGGGGAAACAGAATGTTTAATAAAGGTGAAGGCAGAATTAAGGGAACTAGTATAATGATGGATCCAGGGACTACCCAACAGAAAGTCATTATCACCTCTAGGCCTAAAGGGACAAGAGAAGAAATTGATGTGGCGGAAACCAGGTGAGAGCTGCACATGGGGGAGAGAGGGCCATAGATAGTGAAACCCAGCCATGCCCAAACCACAGCCTGGCAGGAAAGGATATCCTGATCTCCCTTCTTTCCCATTCTCTCTAATTTTCTGTCAGCATCCCTTCCCACTGGTCGAACTCAGATGGAATTCAGAGGTCAGGGGAGTGTAGGGGGCATAGAACACAGAGGTCAGCTGCCCAGGGTACAGAATAAAGCTAGGAATAGATCAGGAAGGGCAAGTAGAGAAAAACTAAAACATGGCAGAGCTAGGATTCAAATCCTTACTCTAAACTCATTTTATTGCCTCTTGAGCATAAACCGGTGGTTAGCTTTTCTCCTCCCTACCTGCAAAATCTGAGTGTGTCACCTCCACATCCACGTTGAAGCCAAGCAGCCGTTTCACTGGAAATCATGACTCATAATCTTAATAACAATTTGTCAGTAGAGGACTCACAGCATAAAGAGCACAAGTGGTTCACTTGAAAGGGTCCCTCCTCCTGGTTCTATTCATGGGTGCCTCTTCCCTCACCCTCTATATACAGCAGTTTTTGGACCCTCCATCTTCTCCCTTTTATCCCCACTTGCTAACACCAAGAGCTCTCCTTACTTTTAAACCTGGCACCACCACCCCCGACCCCAGAGGCTTCCTTCCACATTTCCGTGGGTTGAAGAAATCTTTCTACAAAAGATGTCTCTCTCCACAAAACACTCTTCCATCATCTACTAAGAAAACCTGTGTTCTTTATCACTGCATATGTATGTATAGGGCTTGGCACCAAAGACGACTCAACATAGCACATGGTAATGGCAGTAGTAGTGGTACTAGAATTGTCACTTTGCCCAAATGAGGTTAAATAAAAAGCTTACAGTGACTATAGAGAATGGGAGAAATGCAGAAGAGCCAAGCTCTAGGCAAGGAAGGTAACACTTCCGTGAGAGCATCCTGAGATGCTTCCCAGGAGACACACAGCAACCTCTCACACCATAATGGTTTTTGGCAACATTCTTTGGACTGTTCTTCTCCAGAATCACTCTCCTAGGCACCTTCATCCATAAGGAGATTTTTCAAAACAAGTTACAGATGTTCTTTTCCTGAGAAACACACCAATGCATATTATTTTTCAAAATGTTGAGTTTCATGCCATGAACATTTTATTCCTGGCCTTGGGTTAGCATGATATAAGAAACTTAAATAACCATGACCAGTGGAGGGATAATCTTTTGTTTTTCAATCTTTAAACAGACATTTTAAAAAATTGTCCATAAGTCTTCTACCCTTTTAGACATTTGTCTAAAGCAAAGCGCATTTTTCTGTCCAAATATATAGCAAGTTCAACTTTGTTCCCACTACATCACCTTTGTTTGCCTCTACAATCTATCAAATGTGTTAAACACAGAAGACATATAGGGCAAAAGAGACTTGTTTGCAGATTACTAAATCTTCATTCATCAATTTCTTTGTGTTAAATGGTAAACTTTGATGCCTACAGAATGGGTAGCTGTGTGAGTGGGAATGAGAGGAGGACTATGAAGTGGAAATATAACATCACAGATACAAGGTGGGGTGAGATGAGCAGTCTGTTTCTGTGAAGATATAGGTGTTTCTATTCCGATGCAAATTTTCACTAAGTAATTTGGATACAATCAATCCATGGATCTGTCCACATGTCACCACCTCGCTACTGCCATCCAAATCCAAGTTCCCACCATCTCTACTGCACAAGCTTCTCTTATCAGGTGCCTCTGGACTATACCTGTCTTCGTTAGGCCTCAGCTGCTCCACAGCTCTTGCTTCTGTGGGAACTCTCACTTGGAATGTTTGGGATGACTGCAGGAACTACTAGTCATTCTGCCTCGTGCCCAAACCTGGCAGCGCAGGGGCATTAACACTCCAATGGGCGACCCTGGGCCAAAGGGGTCAGAGCTTTGGAGTACACCTACACTCTACAATTCAGAGGTGTATTCCCACCTGGCCTTTTAGAGGTCCTTGGTGACTATAGAATTGTCTATAGAATTTATCAGCATCTTCCATGTAACTGGATTGATTTTGCCTTCTTTCCCACCTAACACTTCCTAGTCTTCCACTTGTGTTCCTTGGATCACCTTCCAGGACAAACTACTAACACATAAGCCCTTGCCTCAGACTCAGATTTATAGAGGAAACCAGACTATGCAACAGCCTCCTAATTTTCCCCAACTATCCCCTTTAACCTTCAATAACCTGTTCTACAGCAGATAGAGCAAGTCTCCTAAAATATCAAGCATCCTATGTCATCCCTCTGCTCAAAAACTTCTAATGGTTTCCACCACACTCAGCATAAAATCCAAAGTCCTTTCAATGTCTCCCAAGGCTCAGCATGATCCAGACACTGGTCCCTCTCTCACTCTATTTTATTTTTCTCCATACCACTTACATCACATGACATTATACTGTGTATTTATCTGTTTATGGACCATCTCCTCGATTGGAATGCAAGCTCCATGGCAACAGGGACTTGTCTCTCAAGCTTACCACTATATCCCCAGTGCTTTGTTCAGTGCCTCACCATGTAGGCAACAAGCAAAAATACTTGAATAAATAACGGGACACATGATTTTCATTATGCACATGGTTGTAATGCTAGAACTAACATTATCTCAAAGAGAAAAAAAAATTGCTGTCAGCTGCTTTGTTTGAGTGACTTCAGGATATGTTTATCCAACAATGGGTGAAGAATGTGATAAAAATGGCTAAGAAGCCTTGTGCCAATGATAGTCTTGGTGAGGACTAAAAAACAAAGGCCATTCCTCTTGATCAAAAGCTAGATGTAATCAAGGCTGGATTTTCCCAGGGATGGTTAGCTTTATAACTATAGACTTAAAGCTATAAAAACACCAGTATTATTGAAATGCCTGCAGGCAAAATTACTCTATTATTATGAGTCTGAATGCTCCAGCCCCAAATCCCATATTTGCTTTCCGAAATAATTATTTTTAAAGTGATTTTTTTAATAAAAAGTGACTTCTTAGGAATGCAACTATAACACTATAGCACAGATCATATCCCTACCCCAATGAAGACAGAAAAGCTAAATCTAATCTTTAAGCTTTCCTTAACACATAAAGGGGAATCTTACAGCAAAGCCCTCAGAAATCACAACTATAATCTTAAAAGAAGACAGGCACCCAAAGAAAATGTTACCTATTAAAGCCATAATTAGTAAAATTAAACACGGCTGACAACTCCGGAAGTCAATCGGGCATTTAGATGGCAGCCACTAGGGTAACCAGCCCTCAGGTATAGCCCCAGATTTAATACTATCTAGTGACATGAGCCTGAATAAATCACTTAACCTTTGTGTCAAATGCTGTTGAGGGCAAATACTGTATCATTCATGATAGATTCTGGTATCTACCCCACACCTGGCACACAGAGGAAGTGCCCAATAGATAAGAGCTGAATGAGTAAGTCTGTAGAACTAGGTGAGGCATAATCTGTACTCTTAAAGGCCTCATGTAACTTTTAGCAAGAATTAGTATGAATTATGTCTCTATTCCTTCTGAAGATATCCATTTGCCTTTTTGCCAGCACTTTACTCCTTGGGCTAAATTAGCTACAAATTTCCACGGACAACATCACTCTCATGAGGTATCTAAATTATCATTTCAAATTAGAAAATAATCATGTCCAGTCAACAGAGATTATTGTGTAAGTAGATAAAAAGTGTTATGTATAATTTGGACATTATGACATGATTTTGGTTAAAAATTCCATTTGAGCAGAAGACATGAACAGACATTTCTCCAAAGAAGACATCCAGGTGGCCAACAGACACATGAAAAGATGCTCAACATCACTCATCATCAGGGAAATGCAAATCAAAACCACAATGAGATATCACCTCACACCTGTCAGAATGGCTAAAATCAAAAACACAAGAAACAACAAGTGTTGGCGAGGATGTGCAGAAAAATGAACCCTCTTGTATGGCTGCTGGGAATGCAAAATGGTACAGCCACTCTGAAAAACAAAACAAAACAAATCTGGAGATTCCAAAACATTAAAAATAGAATTACCCTATAATCCAGTAATCACACTACTAGGAATCTACCCCCAAAATACCAAAACACTAATTCAAAAGGATACATCCACCCCTATATTTATAGCAGCATTATCTACAATAGCCAAAGTATGGAATCAACCCAAGTGTCCATCAAGAGATGAATGGATAGGGATGCTTGGGTGGCTCAGTTAGTCAAGCATCCAACTCTTGATTTTGGCTCAGGTCATGATCTCAGGGTTGTGAGATCAAGCCTCATGTCAGGCTCTGTGCTGGGTGTGGAACCTACTTAAGATTCTTTCTCTCTCTCTCTTCCCCTGCCCCTCCCCTTCCCCCTCGTATGTGCATGTGTTCTTGCTCTCTCTAAAAAAAAAAAAAAGAGAGAGAGAGAGAGAAATAAAGAAGATGTGCTATACACATACAATGGAATATTATTCAGCCATAAAAATAGAATGAAATCTTGCAACAACATGGATGGAGCTAGACAGTGTAATGCTAAGTGAAATAAGGGAGTCAGAGAAAGACAAATACTGTATGATTTCACTCATATGTGGAATTTAAGAAACAAAACAAATGAGCAAAGGAAAAAAGAGGGGGGCACCAAGAAATAGACTTTTAACTATAGAGAACAAACTGATGGCTCCAGAGGGGAGGTGGCAATGGGGATTAAGGAGGCCACTTGTCATGATGAGCACCAGGTAATGTATGGAATTGTTGTTTCACTACATTGTACACCTGAATCTACTATAACACTGTGTGTTAACTACATTGGAATTAAAATTGTTAAAAATTCCCTTTGAAACTAAAGATATTCCAATGGCTCTTCATGGAAGGAATATTAGATGCTGAATCAGGAGACCTAGATAAGTTACTTATGCTCTCTGAGCCTCAGTATTGCATTTGTAAAATGAAGACATCTGAGGAGATTAAAAAAAAAAAATCTCTTCCCAGGCTAAACAAGGGCTGATCATTGTGAACACACCAATTTATTTTTTAGATATATATCAAGGGATACTTCCATTTGGTCAGCCCATGGGTCCTGGAGGAAGGAAGGGAGGAAAAAAACTATGTATCCATTATCTACTGTTACATAAAGGACCCACCCCAAATTTAACGGCTTAAAATAACAATGTATTATTACCTTTCACAAGTCTGTGGGTTGACTGGGCTAAAGTGGAAGGTTTAGATAAACACCCCTTAGAGTGTTGTGGAGGTCACTCAAGTGCTGCTTTCAGCTGAGGCGGGAATGTCTAAATTGGCTCTTATCCTTCAGGGTCTTTCCAAATGGCCTCTCAGCATTCAGTGGTCTATCTTGAGCTTCTTTAAAACACGGAGCCTAGATTCTAAGAGGAAGTATTCTTATGCTCCCATGTGCAGTGTTTATCAAGCCTCTGCTTGCATCACATTTATTAATATCCCATTGGCCAAAGCAAGTCACTTGGCCAAGCCCAGAATCAAGGTGGGGAATGCAAGTTACACAAGAGCATGAATGCCCGGAAGTATGGCTCATTGTAAGAGAAAGAAGTACAAAATGGAGACAGGAATTCGTAGATTCTATTTCTGCACCAAGCCACTGGAGGTCATTGCTTCTGGCCGGGGCAGATCAACCTCTTAAAAATCATGAAACATTTTCTCCCCAGAAATACACCCATGACATAAATGGCAATTTCAGCATGACAGGAGTTATCTGGTGTTCATCACACATGAAACATTTTTGCCACCATTAATCAGATTCATTCAATAATCCAGCAAATATTGAGGGAGGCTGTATGATTTGAAGGGCTAGAAGAATGAAAGGAATATATTTTAATTTTGCCTTTGGAAGGGTACAGCAACAAACATTTATTGAGGCCTTAAAATATATTCAGACAGGTGCTGAGCAATGAGATTGTGACAATAGAGAAGTATGATAAAAATTTCATTAGACCAAAATACAACTAGAAGGAGACTTAATCTACTAGCATTGCATTCTAACAACAATAATAATGATTATTATGGGCATTACTGATGCTATGGCTATTTTACTTTTTAAAAATCACTATACTCTTGGGGCACCTGGGTGGCTCAGTCGTTAAGCGTCTGCCTTCGGCTCAGGTCATGATCCCAGGGCCCTGGGATCGAGCCCCGCATCGGGCTCCCTGCTCTGCCAGGAGCCTGCTTCTCCCTCTCCCACTCCCTCTGTTTGTGTTCCCTCTCTCTCTGTGTCTCTCTCTGTCAAATAAATAAATAAAATCTTTTAAAAAAATTAAAAAAAAATAAAAAAAATAAAAAATAAAAAAATAAAAATAAATAAATAAATAAAAATCACTATACTCTTACAGTTTACATGCATTAGTTCACTGAATCCTCACAGCAACTCTATAAGGAAATTACTATCACCCCCATTTTAGAGATGACAAAACTGTGACTTAGGGAGGTCAAGCAGCTTTTCCAAGGTCACTCAAGAAATTAGAGGCAAAGGCAGGGTTCAAATCCATGTGCTAATTTATCTAGCCACCAAATATTTATTGAATTCTTCCTATGTGCCAGACTCTGAATCTTTATTCTACATTTTCACCCATTACATGTTCAACAATAGCTTCTTAATCACATGCCCAAAGGAGTTCAAAAGAGAATGAATGAATAGATGTTGAAAAAGAAAAAGAAAATTCAGTGAGATGAGTTTCCCCTTAGTTTAAGAATTGAGTCTCTGGGACCCAGCACTACAATGCACCACCCAAACTGTGCGTTATGAAAGGTTGCATGTAATTTACTCTCTTCCTTGGAAGCTCAATGCATTGGCCTTCTTGATCTGGAGCTGTTGCCATACTATCCTATCCCTCCTGATCACAGGAGGAGGTCCTGCCATGACTTTGAGATGCTCTTGCCTCACTGACATCATCTTTCATCATCACTTTCATCATCGACTTGGACATCTTGTATGCGGTTGATGACTAAAGGTCAAGTTTTGGGAATAAGGAATGAGGGAAGTGATGTAAACTTGAATCTTATATTCTTGCTTCAACAGTTCAATTTTGGCAATAAGAACCCTTTCCAAAGTGCCAAAACTGCAAGTACTTCAAAAAGTATTGGAAAATCTCAGATATTCTCTAGTCTTTATTATGGAGGCATGAAAGAAGACTCAAGTTGTTTTGGATATATTCTTGGGGAGAAAAATTCTGATTAATCATAATACATTTACAGTAAAATGCACCAGCCCTGAAGTCCTCAAGCATTCTGATTAAATGAAATTTTCCTGTGTAAGGCATAGATTTGGCCCTTGGATTCATGTCTGGATGAAAGGTGGGCCTTCTTTATAAGGAACAACTAAAGAAAAATACAAGGCTGGAAAAAGGCAAGTAGAAGAGACAATAAAATATAATAGGAATTCAGAGAAGACTGAGACTAGCTGGGTGGCCTGTCCCTAATAAACATCACTGGGAATTGGAGAGCTGCCTAGGAGTGGGAAGTGAGGACTGAGATGAGTAACTGAAGGAAGAAATAGGGGAAGAGTATTAAGTTGCATCTTCTCCACATGGGATCTTGAGGAGAAGGGATGCATTTCCAAGAAGGTGGAATAAGTGGCTGCCTTGCTGGTTTCATTGGAAGAAAGCTAAGAAAATGCTCTGGCAGCTCCATGAGAGTAAATAAAATGTCCACCAATAAGCCACTCCTTGAAATTCAGGAGTATGAAGACTAGTTAGTTTAGAATGAAAAATAATAACCACAGGGGAAGAAGGGACTAAGGCATTACCACCCACAAACTCTTTAAACCAAATGGATTTCTAATATATGTTTTTGTTAAATAGAGGGGTTTTCTCTGGGTGTTTGAGCAGTAAGTGATGGTCTTCTTTATATTTTTCTGACCTTTATAGATTAGTATAACAATTATATTACTTTTGGAGTCAAGGATATAACCATAATGGGATAGTGATGGGAAATGTACGGAAATAGTACTCAAGATAGCTAAGGTAAGCTTCAGTGTAGGTCAGGAGAGCTGAAGATGGGGTCTGAACTTAAAGGGGTGGCTGTCACGGTGGGGACAGTATAAAGTCATTACCTGAGGACAGAGAAAAGGTAAAGGAAAAAAGGAATTTTAAAAACTTTATCCATTTCATATTTTTTCCTAAAAATAAGCCTCATAGGAAAACAGCATCAGTACCATTCAAAAGACAGAAAGCCACTAACTTAGAAAATGAGAGACAAACATATTTTTAAACCTTTTGGGTGATGAAGATAGAAAAGGCTTGATTCTTCCAATCCCAAAAAGATTGTATGCCTTCTATTACTTACAGGACATCTCCTAATTCTTATTCCTGTGAGAATGAGAGGTTCCTTAATAGAAAACACTGATTTTTAGAACAGTAATGTAAATGAAGTCTTTGTATAAATGTATGTTTTTCATTATAAATGTAAAAACCACATATTTTGAAATGGAGAAGAAAATTTGCTCATAATATAACTTTGCATTGTGCTTTTTCCATTTGCTGTATATCACATAGCTTAATCATTATCTTATGTTTCTTATAGTCTTCAAAACCACCATATAAATGGCCAACTATTATATATCATAATTAATAAATTTCTTTTCAAATAGGTTGAGTATATAAAGGCAACAACACATCCAGTTGGAATGTCATTTAGAAAGCTATAGAAAAATGTGTTTCTTGGTTGAAGCATTCAACTCTTTGCTTTCTATTTAATGCAAGAGTCTCTAATTTTTTCCATGGGCTCGTTAAGTTATCAGTGCCTAAAGAAAGGATTCTCTCTAGGGACAATCAACATATTTGCTTATGAGTTGGAAAAGGACTTAGCTAGCATATTTATCAAATGTGTAAGTGGCCCATGAGATGGAGGCATAACAGCTATAGTAAATGACTGATTCTGAATCCAAAAAGAATTTGGTAGGCTGAAAAAATAACAGGATGAAATCAAACACGATAGCATTTCATAGAGTGAGAGTTAAACTGACTAAGAGTGTTTCTACTAGAGAAAAGAAGCCTTAGAATGAACAAGATAATGGTCTGAAATATCTGGGGCCAGGTTTGGGGGGGGGTCTTTATTATGAAAAGGGAATTTCAAATAGAACTGTAATAAAAGATAACCATGACTGTAAGGCCCAAATTAAAAATATTACCTCACAACAAATTGAGCTGTTAAATAAAAACAAAGCTGTCAAACAAAAATAATTCACTGTCATTTAATTCTTTCCATAAATATTTTTTAAAGATTTTATTATATTATTTGAGAGAGAGAGAGAGAGAGAGCAAGCACAGTGGGGGGGAGGGCAGAGGGAGAGGGAGAAGCAGACTTCCCACTGAGCAGGGAGCCCAAAGCGGGGTTAGATCCCAGGACCCTGATATCATGGCCCGAGCCGAAGGCAGACGCTTAAGCAACTGAGCCACCCAGGCGCCCCTCCATAAATATTTATTGAGCACACCTACTAGGTGCTAGCATCTTGCTGGGCGCTGAGGGTATGGCAGTGAAGGAGGCACACAGGATCCCCACCCTCAGGGTAGCCGTAAGGGCACCAGAGAGGCAGGATGAAACAAAACAATCAAATAAGCTAAAAGGAAAGTTATAAACTATGTGTTATAAACAATAAAAGGGCCTAAGATAAAGATTAGTAAGAGGGATGCACTGTAAACAGATGGCCAAGAAAAACCTTTCCATGTACTTGACACTTCAACGGAGACCTAAAGAATGAGCAGGAGCCAGTTACATAAACAGTAATGGAAAGAGTGTTCCAGGCAACAGCTCTGAGGCAGAAGAGTGTGTGTGTCTGAAAAAACAAAAGAAGGCAAATGGTGCTAGAGCCTAGTGTGTAAGGAGCGGGGATGATGAGTGAGAAGCTTGGAGAAATAGGCAGCCAACAGACTTTGTGGGCATTGTAAAAAGAGTGGGTTTTAACCAAAAGGCATTGGAGAGCCTTAAGCAGGGACTGCCTTGACCGAGTTTTGTTGTTACAAGAGCACTCTGACTGCAGTGTGGAGCACAGGTTAGGGAGAGGCCGAAGTGGAAGCAGCAGGCCAGTTAGGAGACTACTGCAGTGGTCTAGGGGAGAGAAGATGGGGGCTCAGCCCAGAGTGGTGGACATGCAGATGGAGAGAAGTGAGCAAAGCCAGGACAGCATCCTCAGAGGGAGTGTGCACAAGGTCCCTGGAAGACTTCGTAGCTGGGATGACCCCTCCTCAATAGGCCATAGAAGGGATTCTGATCTTGTAAAGCCCCTTCCAACTCTGCAACTCTTCAAGAGACAGATTCTAGAAGAGACATTGGCATGTGAACAAAGCATCTTGTGGATTCAAGACCTTATTCCTATTGATTTACATGCACAGGCCCTGTTTTTATGAAAATTTTAGGAATGAAAGACAGTAGGTTGGGCTCAATTCCTCCGAAGAGTTAATTACTGGCCTGTCCCTAGGAGGATCAGAATAAAACGGGAGCATGTGGAAGGCATCAAGCTTACAATGTGAACATGAGCAGCACTAATGGGAACACTCCATTGCCAGGCACCGTCCTCATAATTCTACAAATTAGCCAGAGCCTCTGGAATCCCAGTTCTGCAGCTGCTGCACAGATGTGTGCTGAGCACTGGGATGGGAGCAGAGAAAGGAGGCTGGAGCAGAAAGATGATTTATGCAAATCAAACCAGGGCTCTTGGCATTTAAGGAAATGACTGCCATTCCTGTCTATACAGGGTACCCAGAAAGATCTTCTAGAAATGCAAATCTGATCATGTCCTCATTTCATCCCAACTTTAAAGGCTGCTTAGCATCGCTTTTAGGATGAAGACCAAAATCCCTAGCATGGTCTTGAAGTAAGGGGAGCACATGTCCTGCTTTGCCCAGGATAGTTGGAACTTATGACTATTGTGGTCATTATCGATAACCCTTCATCTTACTCTCATCAGTGTTTCCATTTGGACAATAAATTATGTGTTTCCCCCCTACCTACAAGGTCCCATATGCTCTTTTCATCCTCATTTCTTGCCATGCTCTGAGACACAGCCACACTGGCCTTCTTTCTGTTCCCCCAACTCTCCTTCATCTCTTCTGCTATAGAGGCTTTACATAAGCTGCCCTTTCTAGCTGGAAAACTCCTACACTCCCCTCCCCTTCACCAGATCACTTTGACTCCCCCTCAGACCTTCCCTGAACAGGAGAATTGTCCTTTAGCGTCTCTCTAAGCTCCACCTATATTCCTCTCCTCCTCAGCACTTATCATAGTGGGTCTCATTTTATTTACATTTATTTGGGTGGTTCTTTGATTAATGTTCAACTATCGCTCCCATTTGAATGAGGGTAGTGACCATGTCTTCTTTACCACTGAAAGTCAAATGCCAACCAGATTTTAACTGAATGAATGAATGGATGGATTAATTTATTAATAAATCAGTTAGCAAACAAACTACTGGTTCCTTAATGGCTACTCCTGCCAAAACCAACAAATAAAAACAACAAATAAACAAAAACTGTGTATTAATACACTAGGAAAATGGTAAAAGATGACTTGAGATTTTTGGTATAGATTTATTGCTCTGTGTGTGTATTCCAAGTAACTATTGACTTCCATACTGATCACCTCTTAGAAGCTGGACCCTTATCCCAAAGACATGGCAATAATTCAGTGAATTACTAAAACTCCTCTTTGGAACTTGCCTGAAAAGTCTCAGTATATTCTAGTGGATCTCCTCAATAATGGCAAACTACAACCTTCAGAGGGAGGTTTTGATTGCTGGAAAAGCCAACTGGCATTTCGTACCAAGCCTGTTGAATGAGCCAGGAGACCAAGCCAGACAGGGGTGATTAGGTCAAAAATGAGGTGAAACTTCACAGAGACAAAATCTCTAATGTGTCTCCAAAACTGGCTCAGAAGGTAATTTCAAACATTTTGGCAGCAAATGTGGAAGAAGGAAATAAGCTTCCAATGGGACCTTTTTGAAAGCTAAGCCCTGTTTTGTCATTTGAAAACATGTAGAAAATCAACCTCCACAAACAAATTTCTCAGAATGACAATCCCTCCTCCAAACTGTGTGGTGCTTTTGAGCTTGTAACGTGCTTTCCCCAAGTTATCCTTTCAACAAGTGACCACTCTAAGAGATTTTGCTTAGTTCATTTTGAAGAGCAAGGCAAATAGGGTTGAGGAGGTAGGGAGTGGAATCTGAGCTCTCCTGGGGTCATGAGTCATGAAGGCTTTAAAGAAATCTAACACCTCCCAGGACTAAGCATGACTGTAAAAACAAATACCATCTCCCCGAGACAGCATCACAATACGTTCCCTCAGAGCCCACCTGTTTATGCTCCTTCACCCCAGATCTGCTAGGGCCTGCCCCAGGACTGACAAACAAAACTCAGCTCTGAAATTCCATTGGCACCACCAGAATGTTTGCCTAGCAGCTTCTGGATGGAACAGGAGGGGAAAAAGCATTTTCTGAGCCCCACCTTAAATATGAAGGAGCCAAGTGCAAAGAAGAGTTACAGAGCCTAGAGCTTTGGATCTGCTTTATGTGACCTACTTTATGGCCCTTGCAATGCATCAGGAAGAATTGAGAATTAGTATGTTGGGGAGTCCTAGTAAGCCTATGTCTTGATAGCTCTCCATCTTCCCACTCTTAACCATCTAGTGTCAAATCTAGTTTTAGTTCCAGAATTTCAATGAAATAAATTGGTCTAAAAATGTTCTGCCTCCTTGCTGCCACTAACACATTAGCCTTCTATTTCCAATCCAGAGTGCAAGGAATTTCATCTATTTGGAGCATGATCTCCTCTATCCTAAATATGAGTCAGGAGACACAAAGACAAAAGAAGTCATCTAAGATTCACAGAAATGCACTCTTCATTGTGTCGTGGGTGGCAACAGAAGGTCAAGGAAGTAAAAAACAACATGATCTGGTCCCAGGTCAAGGGAGCATAACCAGAAAGACAACCAAGACTGGACAAGTCAAAGTTTAGACCAAGCTGACAAAGGATAATCTTGGAACTAGCACCAATCTGGGAACTGCTCAAAACATTCCAGGTGACAAAATGCCCTCAAATACCTAGTGTCCGGGCCATTGATTGAGGGGAAATCTTTTTCCTGGCCTCACACCTTGGCAACAAATAGAATCTAGGGTGTTTATCTCTTCAGCTTTTTGGATTCATTTTTACCAGTCCTCAGGAAATGTCTGCTTCCCCCTAGACTCTATTATAATCAGTGAGGCCACAATTTAGTGTTCAAATTGAGACACACTTAGTGAAAGTGGACACTATTAATTTTTCTGGGAAGCAGGTATTAACCTGGGATGGTCCCAGAAAATCCAGAACTTGCCACCCTTCTTATAACAGATGCATTCTCAGTGGATGACCTCCAACTCACTCTTTTCCCAGAGAAAGAAAACAAGTAGAATGATGCCCCTTTCTGAGCCAACTAAAACCAACCAACATGTCCTCCAGCTGGTGTCTAACGACATATAACAGGTCCTGAAACCACAAACCACATCACCTAGCATTCCTTAACAAGGAATAGCTTGATATTTATCAGGACAGCCAGATATTTGCCCCCATGACAAAACACGTCATGTCCAGAGTCCCAGGGAAAGCCAACCCCGCCTCCCTGTATCCAGGCATCCAAGCCCTCACATATCTACACCAGCCCCACCCCTAACCCCATCTATTTTCCAAGGGAGAGGAGCACCTTCCACGACCATGTTGATGACAGATTTTTCAAATGTTTGTTTGATTTAAGATGATCAATGCAATAGCAGTGGTTCTCATACTTGCATGTTCATAAGAAGGACATAGGGTCTTGTTAAAATGCAGTGAGTCTGGGGCAGGGCCTGAGATTCTACAGTCTAAAAAGCTCCCAGGTGATGCTGAGGCTGCTGGCCAATGGGCCACATTTTGAGTATGAAAGGCCTACAGCATTTATTTTAAAGGCTTAATGATATCTTAGATGTCTTTAGTGCTGACATGAGGGAAAAATCCCAATTAAATCAGTACCCAAAAAGCAACATGGGGAAAGGAAAAGTAGAAAAAGGAGGGAAATCAAGGAGAAAATAAACGGGGATAGACTGAGAGGAAAGTGGGAGGGGAAAGAAAGAAAGAAGGAAGAAAGGGAAGGAGGAAAAAGAAAAGAAGAGAGGGATAAGAAGGGAAGAATAAAAACACTAAGTTAGGCTAGGGAAGAAAAAAATAAGGGTTCGATGGCTTTCTTTCGCATAAGTGGGAAGAAGCAGCTCCACCCCCATTGCCTGTAGCACCAGAAAGTTGTTTCCATTCCAAAGTCATCCACTGCAATAAATATCTCAAATTCCTTTATTTTCACAACTGTTGGTCAATTACTCACAGACCTGTTACAGAGTCCTCTAGTCCAGTCCAGTGACTTTCAAACTTATCATAGTTCACCCCAAAATCACACACACACACACACACACACACACACACACACACACTGAGCAGGCGGATTCCGGTCCTGGTGAGAACCACTTCCTGACTTGCTGGAGGCAGCCTTCTTTGTCTGCACATGGCAGAGAGACAGAATGAGCTCTGGTCTCTTGTCTTCTTCTTCTAAGGACACTAATCCCATCATGGGGGCCTTGTCTTCATTACCTCATCTAAACCTAATTACTACCCAAAGGCCCCACTCCTAATGCCATCATAATGCGGGTTACGGCTTCAACATAATGAATGGGGGGTGGACACAGTCAGTCCATAACACTATTTAACAAATCATCCTAAAACTTAGTGCCTCAAAATATTTATTATTAACTCTCTTGGTTCTATGAGTTGACTGGGATCAGATGGGTGGTTCTTATTTGGGATCTCTCATGCAGTTGTCATGTGTTAGCTGGATGTCCAAGATGGCCCATTTGCATGCTGACAGCTGATGACAACCATCAGCTGGGAGCGCAGCTGGAGCTGTCAACTGAAGTGAATACATGTAGCTTCTCCATGTGATTTGAGCTTCTCATAGCATGGCAGCTGGATTCCAAGACAATGTGACCCAAGAACACACATTCCAAAGGCCCAGTTGACAATTAAGTGATCTCTACATTACCTGTACATTGTAATTAGGTACTGAATCTTGATGAGATTCAGCTTCTATCTTTTTGATAAGAGTATTTCCCGCATGACACTTCTATTAGGAGGGATATAATACCTGGTTGTTTGTCTTTTCATGATAATAGTCATTGATGCCTAGATAAAATAATTTATCAAGAGTTCAAACTTGCATTTTTCAAAGATCATTCTGGCTATAGTGCAAGTTATCTTTAAAAGGAATAAATGTAACAGTTATGTGCAGCTTCATGAAAATAACAATCAAAACCAAATCAGAATGATAGGAAGATTTGGGGGTACTTCATCCTGGCTGGGTCATCTTAATAGTCTATAAAAATAAATAAGTTCAGTTCTAGTAATTTGGGGGTGGAGTCTTTTCGGTTTTTCACATAAAGTATCATGTCATCTGAGAAGAGAGAGAGTTTGACTCTTGTTTGCCAATTTGAATACCTTTTATTTCTTTTTGTTGTCTGATTGCTGATTCTGGGACTTCTAGTACTATGTTGAACAGTAGTGGTGAGAGTGGGCATCCTTGTCGTGTTCCTGATCTTAAGAGAAAGGCTCGGGCGCCTGAATGGCTCAGATGGTTAAGCGTCTGCCTTCGGCTCAGGTCATGATCCTGGAGTCCCTGGATCGAGTCCCGCATCGGGCTCCCTGCTCGGCAGGGAGTCTGCTTCTCCCTCTGACCCTCCTCCCTCTCATGCTCTCTGTATCTCATTCTCTCTGTCTCAAATAAATAAATAAAAAATCTTTAAAAAAAAAAAAAAAGAGAAAGGCTCTCAGCTTTTCCGCATTGAGTATGATATTCACTGTGGGCTTTTCATAGATGGTTTTTATGAAATTGAAGAATGTTCCCTCTATCCCTACACTCTGAAGAGTTTTAATCAGGAAAGGATGCTGTATTTTGTCAAATGCTTTTTCTGCATCAATTGAGAGGATCATATGGTTCTTGTCTCTTCTCTTATTAATGTGTTCTATCACATTGATTGATTTGTGAATGTTGAACCAGCCTTGCATCCCAGGAAAAAATCCTACCTGGTCGTGATGGATAATCCTTTTAATTACTGTTGGATCCTATTAGCTAGGATTTTGTTGAGAATTTTGGCTTCCATATTCATCTGGGATATTGGTCTGTAATTCTCCTTTTTGATGGGGTCTTTGCCTGGTTTTCAGATCCAGGTAACGTTGGCCTCATAGAAGGAGTTTGGAAGTTTTCCTTCTGTTTCTATTTTTTGAAACAGCTTCAGAAGAATAGGTATTATTTCTTCTTTGAATATTTGGTAGCATTCCCCTGGGAATCCATCAGGCCCTGGACTCTTGTTTTTTGGGAGGTTTTTGATCAGTGCTTCAATTTCATTACTGGTTATTGGTCTATTCAGATTGTCAATTTCTTCCTGTTTCAGTCTTGGTAGTTTATAGGTTTCCAGGAAGGCAGCCATTTCTTCCAGGTTGCTTAATTTATTGGCATATAGTTGTTGATAATAATTTCTAATAATTGTTTCTATTTCCTTGGTGTTAGCCGTGATCTTTCCCCTTTCATGCATAATTTTATTAATTTGGGTCCTTTCTCTTTTCTTTTGGATAAGTCTGGCCAGTGGCTTATCAATCTTATTAATTCTTTCAAAGAACCAGCTTCTAGTTTTGTTGATCTGCTCTACTGTATTTCTGGTTTCTAATTCATTGATCTCTGCTCTAATCTTAATTATTTCTCTTCTCCTGCTTGGCTTAGGCTTTATTTGTTGTTCTTTCACTTATATGTGGAACATAAGGAATAGCATGGAGGACATTAGGAGAAGGAAGAGAAAAATGAAGGAGGGGAAATCAGAGGGGGAGGTGAACCACGAGAGACTATGGACTATGGGAAACAAACTGAGGGTTTCAGAGGGGAGGGGTTGGGAGGGATGGGTTAGCCCAGTGATGGGTATTAAGGAGGGCACGTATTGCATGGAGCACTGGGTGTTATATGCAAACAATGAATCATGGAACACTACCTCAAAAACTAATGATGTATTGTATGGTGACTAATATAACATAATAAAATAAATAAATAAATAAATACATAAATAAATAAATAAATAAATAAAATTCAAAGGGAAAAATAAAAGGAATAAATTGTTTTGGCACACCCTTTCACTGATAAGATTGCCATTTTAAAAATTTGAAATAAAACATAAAACATCTACCCTTGAAGATTAACTAAAAAAATGCATATACTTCAAACTAGGATGGATATGTGTACTATTAAACATTTGGTTTCTTCAAATGCTTGCTTCTTCTCTCCTTTCTCCTTCTATCTTTCTTTCCTTTCTCTACTCTTACCCTTCTACCCTCCTTCCCCCTCTCTCTTTCTTAGTTTTTTTTTTTTTTTCAGGTAAGGAAATATCTTGAGCTTTTTAAAAAAATAAAGGCAGCAAATAAAAATGTAACAAGATTACAAATACTGTGATAAAAGCTGCTTTTACCAAGACGTTGGAGCCGTGGAGCTGTAGGAGCCGTGGTCAGAATTCTTACTGGAAGGTGAGATTGCATTTCAGCAATAAACCAAACCCTACCTGCATCACCTGAGAGGGGACAGGGCAGTAGAGAGGACAGAGCATGAGCTGTGGCATCTGAAACCTCAACTGGATCCCCAGCTCCACCACATACTGTGTCATCACTGCTACTGGTCCAAGCAGCCTGGTGCTTCTCATGCTTTCACAGGCCTTCCACCCGCCTATGGATGGTGTTAGAATGCAGAATCTGATTCAGTTAGTGCTGGCATGGGGCCTGAGAGTCTGCACTTCTGATGAGCTCCCAGGTGACACCTATTCTGCTAGACTGTGGACCACACATGGAGAAGGAGGCTCTAGAATCCACAGGAGCCACTGTCTCTTCACTGAAAGCCAATCCTTTGTCAGTTTTCCCTACGTGGAACAGTATTTTCCCTATTGGATCATGAGCATATCAAGTGACATCATCACTGCCTTAATGATCCCTGTTAGTTGAAAATGTTTCCCAAGTCACTTTATAATAAATGGCATTACTCACTCCTTGACCACAGGGTATTTATGGTAACCTACTTCAAGTAATGCTACATGTGATAAAAGAGATCCAGCACTGCCCTGTGCAAAGAGCAGACAGCAAGGCGGTATGGAAGCCCACCAAGAAGCAATACTCTTGTCTCTGTCCAAGAGAAGCCAAGATTTTACCACAGGGCTGAAGTCTGGGTGGCCCTTTGGGTTTCCAGTCTACATCAGAAGCACACACCGAAAAACGACTTTATGATAATTAGCCTCCACGACATGCTTTAAAGGGAGGCATTATTAGACCCATGTTAGAGGTGGAGAAACTATAGACATGGGGAAGTTATTTTCCCACCCAAGGCCACCCAAAGTGTCAGGGATGAAAATGAGGTCAAGAACCAAAACCTATGGTTCATCAGTCCTCAGTCTAAGCCGTGAGACATTTTCTATGAAGAATGTTTATGCTCTGGTTTAGAAGTCTGTATTAAAAGTGAAGGATAGAAGAGCACAAAAGAGCTCTAGATAAAATATTTTGTTATTTGTCGCAATTTGTGATGATTTTGAATTTATTCATTGCCAAAAGCTTTTTTCACAGTCCTCATTTCTTGTTTGTCTTTCATTATTATGCCTGTGCCTGTGTGACTTAGACACATTATTTAATCTCTGTGTCCCCCTTTCCTCACCTGTGAAAAATTGGAGCTCAAAGAGGATGAGATGAGATAATGCACGCAGGGAACGTTAGCGGTCTGGCATGTGGTAGGCATTACGTAAGTGTTAGTTATTCCTACACAGATAGCACAGTACATCTCCTCAATCATAATGCAGGTTGGCCCCTGGCAGGAGCCACAAGCTGCTCTACTTTGTTCTCCTTGAGGCCAGAGCGGTGCTGAACTTAGACCAGGCTTAAAAAATGATTTCCTGGGCGCCTGGGTGGCTCAGATGGTTAAGCGTCTGCCTTCAGCTCAGGTCACGATCCCAGGGTCCTGGGATCGAGTCCCACCTCGGCCTTCCTGCTCCTTGGGAGCCTGCTTCTCCTTCTGCCTCTCTCTCTCTCTCTCTGTCTCTCATGAATAAATAAAATCTTTAAAAAAAAATTATTTCCTGTCTGAATCCCAAAGACCAAGAGCTTCTCTATGTGACTCAATTCCCTTGCCAAGTTTCATACTGTATTAGACATAGCCCTCTAACTTTCCCAGAATATTTACCATAATGTACATGAGATATCCAGTTTCCAAGAACATTTTTTAAGTTACCGTGATTTTCTCCATGTTTTATAATCTTCAAAGTGATTTCACAAACACTACCCTCTCACTTAAACCTTTAAACAGATACTATGAAAAAGGCAAAATCTTAATGTGTCCATTTTACAGATGGGGAAACTGAGACCTTCTGAAGTAAAGTAATTCCCTTAAGGTCATACTGATTATTGGTAATAATAATAATAATAATAATAATAGTTACTACTACTGACATCTTTGAAGACTTAATATTAGATTAAACACATGAGATTGCTGATATTCTACCATTTTTAACCTATACAAAAAAAGGTAACCTCATACTGTTGAACCTAAATGATAAGTGTATCATGTCATTCAAGTCTCACATCAATCCTGTAAGGTAAGAGCAAACCTCTATTTTAACAATAAGGGGTATGAAGCCCTGGGCATAAATATGCTTACCTGAGGTCAAGCAGTGGAGCTCGGATTCAAACCTAGACTGGTAGCTCTCCCAAACCACCCCTCTAGCACACAGCTAGGAAATGGTGGAGCTTGTAGTGCTAGCTGGAGCTCTATGGATCCACTTTTTTTTTGGGGGGGGGGGTATTAAAAACGTAGCATGTTTATACTGATAAGGAAAATCTGTGTCCTAAGATGGCCAACCGAGCCGGTGAGAGAGTCCCAGTCCTTGCCCCGGGGCTCTTCCGGGTTATTCACTCTGCTCTGCTTCCCGCGCGCACCAATCCAGGTTCTTCTCCCTTCCCTGCTTCACGCACGCACCAAAAGTGCCAAGTATGCGGAAGCAGAAGTGTATAAATTATCCCCTTTGTGCTCAGGGCTCAGACCTTTGGAGACCACTCTCCTCTGAGCCCACCGGTGTTAAATAAACCTCCGATCCTCCAAGATCTCCGGGTGCCCGCTTGATTCTTCCATTGGGCGATCCAGTCCAGGTTCTGTAACAATACTAAATCTCCACAACAACCACATAAGGGAAAAAAGACCATCCTCATACTACAGATGAGAAAGCTGAGGCTCAGAAAGTTTTCCTGGCTTGGTCAGTCACACAGCTACTAAATGTTGGAGCTGGGACTCAACTAAGAGCTGTACATCTTCAAAGTCGGGGCTCTTCACCACCACATCAGTGGTTCCCAAATCACCTGGGGACCTTTTAAAATTTCCAATGTCCAGGTGACTCTGCAGACCAACGAAAGCACAGCCCCTTGAGGTGGAACACAGGTTGTGAGTAGTTTTTGGAACTCCTAAGGTGAGCCCAACGTGCAGACAAACTTGGGAACTACTGCACACGACGCTCCATCCCTTCCCACCCCTGCCTCGTACCTCTTCTACCACACGGCACCTACTGGCTGATAAAATCTGACCCTGACGTCTCTGCCATCAGTGCAACCACCCAGTAGTGATCTTTATCGTGCTTTGTACAGTGAATGCCTATTTCCCGGACACATTCTGCAGAGAGCTCCAAGCAGAAACCAAAACAAGCCACAGCAAAGGGCCAATGACAGTACCTTCCCATTGACAACAATCAGCTGCCACCAAGGCTGAAGTAGAAAACACTTTATCTGGGGAGGCCCTGCACTCTCCTGAGAGCTTAGCTTTGGCTTCAGTAGACAGTCTGAACCGGGACAGCTGAACTTCACTGGTGTCTGGCTGGGGAGAGAGGGGGAGGCGCTGGTCAGCCTTGCTGAGTGGGACAGCCCTCTGCCTTCCCCATTACTCACATTCTCCATATGCAGGGTCAGGGCCGTGCTACCGAAGGTAACCCGGGAGGCGTGCATTCCCTCCCACTGTGTCCAGCCACAACCAGTTCAGAATACTTCATCTTTATGAACTTCGCTTATTCTTAAAAATATGCTTCTTTGATTCCTGCAAGCCAAGTCCATGGAAAAATAACGGAAACCAAATGCCAGGGAAATGGCGCCAAGGCAAACACATGCGAGCCCTGAAATAACAGGAGATACTGTGGTCACGTCTGACCTTCTGAACTGTGCTACGGGTTCAAGCAAAAACAGCTCTCCCTGCTGCTGAAGGGGTGCATGGTAATACTTTATTTGTAATGCAGAAGAGCTTGGTTTTTAAAGAGATGGCCTTTTGAAACTGTAGGGACTCAGCCAAGGGGCCAGAAATAATATTTTGAGGAATGACTTTTTTTTAAAGGCCACACTTCACTTTCCATAAGCTCAGAATCTTCTGATTTTTATCTGTCAATGATGAATATGCAAGACCTCCAGAATTTATACAAGTGTTTGTTTTTTGATTATACCAATATTTGGGTGCAGTCTAACAGAGAAGTAGAAATGCAAGTTCACTTGTTTATCTTAGCAGCCTGCAAGAGATAAATGTGGAAGGACCTAGATGGAAAAGAAAAATGGCGGGTGCCTGGGTGGTGCAGTCAGTTAAACATCTAACTCTTGGTTTCGACTCAGGTCATGATCTCAGGGTCGTGAGATCAAGCCCTACATCCGGCTCTGCACTCAGCGCAGAGTCTGCTTGGGATCCTTTCTCCATTTCCCCCTCCCCTGCCACCACGCTGCTCGCTTGCTCTCTCAAATAAATAAATAAATCTTAAAAAAAAAAAAAGTAAAGTAAAGTAAAATGACCCAGGGTCAAAAATGAATACAGAGAAGTCTCCTGGTGTCCATGCTAACCAGTTTGGTCCCTAGCAGCGGGCAGTCTCAGCGCTGCTGGGTGCGTGCTGCAAACCGTTACATTCCTATGAGATGCCAGGAACTGCATTCTTGGGCACACAACACAAGTCACCAGGAGGAATCTGCTCTATGTTAGCATTACCAAGAAAAGACCACAAGCTACAGAGTTTATGCAAATGAAGATTGGTTCCCATGGAAAAGATTCCTGTATTAAAATAATAGCCAAGTTTGTCTAGGAGTGAAATACTTATTTTCATATTGTTTTTCAGATAATAGTCTTTTCCTTTAGTTACATTATTTGCTGCAGATCTAGAAGATGTCTGTCTTAAAGAAAAAATACATGGTAAGACTAGCTTTATTGCAATTAGTGTGGGGCAAAATACTCTATAAAGGAAATAATAATAGCAAATACTTTGTAGAGCTTACTATATGTTCAGGCACACAGTAAAGCTGACCTGCTTTTCATGTATTAATAGATTTAATCCTCACAAACAGTGATTGCTGTTGTGTCCAGAAGTTTTATTTTTATTTTAATGGATCATATTTATCAATCTTTTCATCTGTCGTTTAGAAATCAAAAAATCAAAACATTAAGAACAGAAAAAAATTCCCCAATCACAGAAATATTTCTCCTGTATTTTCTTCTACAAGGTTTAACTATTCAGTTTTGATATTCGAATTTATAATTTATCTGGAATTTATTTTGGATTAAAACACAAGATAGGAATAGAATATATATTTTTTCCCAACAGATAACCAATCCTCCTCGTATCACCTATCCCCAATACTACCATCTTTTCCAAACTGATGATGTCACATTCCTCATATGCTGAGTTTACACATCTTAGTGAGTTGGGCTATGGGCTCTGTTGTCTATTCCTGTCACAACACCACACAACCTTAATTTCTTACAGTTTTACAATAAGTTTACATCTGGTAGAACAATTCCAACACCCTTCCCCACCCATCTTGTCTTTTTTTTTTTTTTGATAGTGACCTCTGCCCTTTCATATCAAGTTTACAATTACCTGATTAAGTTCTAGGAAAAACTCTATTGAGATTTTTGTTGTAATTTCTAAGTCAACTTGGGAGAATTGATATCTGCTTGATACTGAGTCATCACCTCAATGGAGATGGTATCGTTTCTCTATTTCTATAGCCTTTCTCCCCTGCCCCTCGCCATTGACAGAAGGAGTCTTTGTCTTATTCCTGATTCTTAAGAAAAATATTTTAACAGTTCCTCCTTAAAAATATTTACTTAGGTCTTTAGTAGACACCCTTCATTAATTAAGCAAGGTTCCTCTATTCCTATTTTGCTAAGAGTTGGCTAAGAGAGTTTTTAATTGTAAATAGGTATTAAATTTTATCAAATGTTATTGAGACAATTCCACAATTCCATGGTTTTTCTCCTTTAATCTTTTTAATGTCAAATCATCTTTGCATTCCTTTGATAAATCCAATTTTTTTTCCTTAATCCCCTTTATCCATTTCACCCATACCCTCACCCACCTCCCCTCTGGCAGCCACCAGTTTGCTCTCTGTACTTAAGAGTCTGTTTGTCTCTTCTTTCTTTGTTTATTCATTTGTTTTGTTTCTTAAATTCCATATATGAGTGAAATCACATGGTATTTGTCTTTCTCTCACTTATTTTCTTAGCATTATATCTTCTAGGTCCATCTATGTTATTATAAATGGCAAGATCTCATTCTTTTTTATGGCTGAGTAATACTCATTACTCCAATATTTTTATGCCACATCTTTATCCACTTATCTATGGACATGGTTGCTTCCATATCTTGGCTGTTGTAAATAATGCTGCAATAAACATAGGAGTGCATGTATCTTTTTGAACTCGAGTTTTTGTTTTCTTTGGGTAAATACTCAGGGGTAGAATTACTGAATCATATGGTAATTCTATTTTTAACTTTTTGAGGAACCTCCATACTAATTTCCACAGTGGCTGCACCAGTTGGCATTCCCACCAACAGTGCATGAGAATTCCTTTGTCTCCACATCCTCACCAACACTTGTTTCATGTCTTTTTAATTTTAGCCATTCTGACCAGTATGAGGTGATATCTCACTGTGGTTTTGATTTGCATTTCCCTGGATGATTAGGGATGTTGAGCATCTAGTATTTTGCTTATTTATACACATATATTTATAAACGTGGCTGATTCATAATCTTTCCTTCTTGTGGTCTCCTTGTATCAGTTGGAAAATGTTCCCTCTCTTCCACTCTTTAATAAAATTGGCATTAGCATGTGATTATCTGTTCCTCGAATGTTTAGCCAAACTCATCTTGTCCTATGGAAGTGCAGGGGGTAAACTATTAACAACTGATTCCATTTCTTTAATGATAAAGATTGTACTATTTATTTCCATTTCTTCTTGGGATAGTTTTCATAAGTCACATTTTTCTAGGACATTGATCATTTCTGTCTTTTTAAATCTATTGGCATAACACTATCTTCTTTACAATCCGTAGTTACAAATCCTTTTTCATTTCTAATATTGTTTGTGAATGCCGAGTCTTTAAAAAAGAAAAAGTTTTGCTAAATGTTTGTCTATTTTATTAGTTTTTTTTTTTTTTTAATCAATTGGAGTGGACACTGTGCTCCACCCAGATTCCCTAGGGTTCCTTTACCCCTCACCAGATTCAGGGTGGTTTTGCTTCCAATGGCCAACACCTAAAACTCTTCTTCAGAGGACTGTCCTCACTCAAGCTACTAGAGCCACTTTGCCCAAGAGAGACCAAAGTGTCTGGAAATTCCCATCTGCTCCAGTTAACTCTTGGCCAATAACTGGCAGCTGTGGGAGCATGGAAGCCCCCAAGTGGAACAGCTTCTTTTTTTTTTTTTTTTTTTAAAAATATTTATTTATTTGACAGAGAGAGACACAGCGAGAGCGGGAACACAAGCAGGGGGAGTGGGAGAGGGAGAAGCAGGCTTCCCGCCGAGCAGGGAGCCCGACGTGGGACTCGATCCCAGGACCCTGGGATCATGACCCGAGCCGAAGGCAGTCGCTTAACCAACTGAGCCACCCAGGTGCCCCTGGAACAGCTTCTTTATCCCTAATAATGTATTTTATCTTAAAACCTATTTGTCAGAGTGTATTTGCTTCAGCCAGTGTTCCAAAGTTATCACTGTCTAGGATATCATTGGCCTGAGGTAACTTTTTATATTGTTTGCTGGGGAGGTGTGGCAGGCAGTTCCAGAACTATGCACATAAGATAAATTCAAATTCCAAACCCATGCTGGAAGCAGCATTTTGACATAGTTTTATTCTCTTTGACCCAAAAGGAGACTTTCATGGTGATATCCTTTCCAAAAAAAAAAAAAAAAAAAAAAAAAACCAAGGCTAAAACTATAGGCAACTCCACTTCCTACTTCTTGAAGGTGATGAACCATCTTGCTTTCTCAAAAATAGCAGAGATACCTCAGTCATCCAACTCCTATTAAACCATCTCATGCTCCTTGTGCCAAGAAGAATTCTTGCTGGAACTGTTCTTCTCAAAAACAAAATAAAAACAAAAACAAACAGAACAAAAAACCCACACATACTCAGGAACACAGCTATTTTTAATTAGCTGTGGATGGAATGTGTTAGTATCCCTCCCTCCATAATAAATCCTTGTAACTAAATAACAAACACTTGCTATTCTTGTGCATGCAGAAGCCAGAAGTTTTTCTCAGCATAGAGAAGTGATAGAGGTGAGAGCGGAGAGGATGGGGATGAACAAGGTGTAGGGTTTTTAGACAAGTGAAGGAGGAAGGCTATGTTTAAGGTGGGCACAGCAGGGCTTGTCTGAGGAATCTCATGGATCTTAGGTTTCTGCTCTGTTTGCTGATCAGAGAAAAGGAGGCTGCATGGTTAAGAGCAGAGGCCTCAGTCAGATAGACATTGGTTTAAGCCCTATCTCTGCAATGCAGTAGCTGTGTGATGCTTGGCAAATTGCCTAACCTCTCTGAACTACAGTTTGCTCATCAGTAACGTGAATAATTCTTCCTACACTACAGGGTTTTTGTGAACACTAAATGAGAAACCTGTTAAGCCCTAGTCACAGTACCTAGAACAAAGTAAGTAGCTATAATTAATAACCCAATGCAGTAAGACCTATTGTTATTACTGTTTATGGAGAACAGAACTAGTACCATATAATGAGGATATGCAGTTATGCTAAGGGGCCCTCCATTTATTATGGAGGGAGGGATACTAACACATCCTACCTAGGGCCAATTAAAAAGAACTGTGTTCCTGAGTGTGTGTGTGTTTGGTTTGTTTTGTTCAGGAGAGGAACAGTTTCAGCAACTCTGGCAGAAGAAACATAGCACGTTCTAATGGGACTTGGGTGACTGAGGCACCTTGCTGCTATTTCTGAGAAAGCAAGATAGTTGTACTAAGGGACCCAAAACAATTTCTCTTGTGTGATCTCATCATGAGGTCTATCCCTCCCCACTAAAAAGCTACCACCTAGGGGCCATTGGGAGACATGTGTTTGACTGGATTAAGGAATTATGGTGCTGAGACAGGAAGATAAACAAGAACTATCTTACACATTACTAAGTGTTGTTAAGGGACCAAAACACATTAAGAGCCAGGGTCACATTGGATAAAACCAGCTACTGAGAGAATCAGACACCGGACAGGTAGGTTTTGGTGAGGAAAAGGGGGAGGGAAGAGGTAGTGAAGGGCCCAAGACACAGGTTGATCCTGCCCCTTGGAGATCAGGTCACCCATGGAGCATCAAATAGGAAGGGTAGAATGGTCCTGAAAGGGGCATAGGAGAGGAAGACTGGAGTCCAACTTTACCAGTTTTAAATTTTGCTTTAGGTGAGAACTAAAGAAAAGATAAATATTTTGGAAATTGGAACCATTTCTAAGATTCCTATCCAATGATGTGCTTGTGTGAAAATTCATGACTACTCATGAATCCTTATCCTGCCTTTCGTTGAAGGCTTAAGTCAGTCTGAATATAAGAAAGAAATGCAGGAAATCTTAAGCTCCTGGAATGAAGCAGCATAAAGGACTTATGGGCAGTGACTGTCCTGCCTTCCCCTGACTCATGCTCTGGCTGGCAGTGCAGCTCTGAGCCTCACCCCAGGTTTATTCCTCAAGCCAGATGTTGAAGACAACCCTGCTGCACGAGGAACTGCCAAAGGTACTGGGAACCCCCAAGGGCTGGGCCTGAACAAATCAGTTACTCAACAATATGTCTTATGTCCATATTCTATTTAAGACAAAGGAATTGCCCCCCATGAGTAAAACCAGGCTAGTGGGCAAAAGCCACAGAGAGACAATTGTTGATCCAAAACTAGGAAAGACTCCTAACAGAGCTGTTCAAGGACAGAATGTAAAATACTAAAATCCCCATCACTAAATGTGTTTCAAGCAGAGGATGGCTTGCAGAAATTCAGATATTAAGGAGGAGATTGGACCTGACAAGTTTACAATTCACTTCCGTTTTCCAGTCCTATAAAATAGAAGAAATGACCACCAGTTACAATGAATTGACAGTTTAATCAAGAAAACAGAAATTGTGGAAATAATAGCAGCTCCAAAGCAACATATAATAAAACAAACTAAAGGTCCAAAACCTCAGTACAGAAATACCAAAAATAGCTGGCCTGAGAAAACTCAGGAGAGACCCCAAATTTCTTCATACCAAGGAAGATTCATCCCTTTGCATAAGCAATAATTAGATGAGGTTTCTGGTAGTGAAGATAAAAGTGAAGTACACAGATGATTCAGAGCCAGAAGAATTGGTACACAAGTTCTCATGTAGTCCCCACCAGATTCCTACTTACATGCAGTAGAGAACATGATGCTTGCCAATAAATAATAATAATGACCTTAAATAAACAATTGCTTTGCCATATCATGAGAAAAAGCAGATCTGCTTGAATTCTGTTCTCTGCATTTGTGCACACTACAGGTCTTTTCTCAATATTTTGCTTTGCAATATGTTAGAATTCAAAGTCATGGCTTACCAAACTTAACTGTTAATTCAGAAGATAGAAGCCATGACCTCATGATTTGCCATGGGCTTATTATCATTACTTATTCATTCTTCACTTCTGACAGTGCCTGCAGAATCAGATTAGAGAGGGTATTCTTAATCCTACTAACATGAGTCAGCCTGAAACAGGAAAGAGATAAAAATTAACGAGGGCCTTGCTACTCGGTGTGGTCCAAAGACCAGTTGCAACGTTACCACCTAGGAGCTCCACAGCAAAGCAGAACCTCAGCTCTTTCCACCCCGCTCCCAGATTTGCTGAATCATAATCTGCATTTTAACAAGATTCCACCATGAAACAAAAGCAAAAATGAACTATTGGTACTTCATCAACATAAAAAGCTTTTAGGGGCACCTGGGTGGCTCAGTTGGTTAAGCATCCAACTTTTGGTTTCTGCTCAGGTTATGATATCAGGATCGTGAGATTGAACCCTGGGTCAGGCTCTGCACTCTGCACAGAATCTGCTTAAGACTCTCTTCCCCTCTCCCGCTGCCCCTTCTCCTCTCTCTCTCTCTCTCTTGAATAAATAAATCTTAAAAAAACAAAGCTTCTACACAGCAAAGGAAACAATCAACAATACTAAAAGGCAATCTACAGAATGGGAGAAGATATTTGCAAATGACATATCTGATAAAAGGATAGTATCCAAAATCTATAAAGAGCTTATCAAACTCAACAGCCCCCCAAAAAATAATCCAGTTAAGAAATGGGCAGAAGACATGAATAGACATTTTCCCAAAGAAGGCAACCAGATGGCTAACAGACACATGAAAAGATGCTCAACATCACTCATCATCAGGGAAATACAAATCAAAACCATGATGAGATACTACCTCATACCTGTCAGAATGGCTAAAATTAACAACACAAGAAACAACAGATGTTGGCAAGGATGTGGAGAAAGGGGAACCCTCCTACACTGTTGGTGGGAATGCAAGCTGGTGCAGCCACTCTGGAAAACAGTACAGAGGTTCCTCAAAAAGTTAAAAATATCTTAAATTACAAATTCCTCAAAATTCCTCAAAAAAGTTAAAAATACTACCCTATGACCCAGCAATTACACTACTAGGCATTTATCCAGGATACAAAAATACTGATTCAAAATGGCTTATGCACCCCAATGTTTATAGCAGCATTATCTACAATAGCCCAATTATGGAAAGAGCCCAAACATTCATCAACTGATGGATGGATAAAGAAGATGTGGGGTATATATATATATATATATATATATATATATATATATATGCAATGGAATATTACTCAGCCATAAAAAAGAATGAAATCTTGTCATTTGCAACAACATGACTGGATCTAGAGTGTATTACGCTAAGCAAAATAAGTCATTCAGAGAAAGACAAATACTGTATGATTTCACTCGTATGTGGAATTTAAGAACCAAAACAGATGAACCTAGGGGAAGGGGAAAAAAAGAGAGACGGAGGCAAACCATAAGAGACTCTTAACCATAGAGAACTAACTGAGGGCTGCTGGGGGGGGAGGTGGGGGATTGGCTAAATGGGTGATGGGTATTAAGGAGGGCACTTGTGATGAGCACTGGATGTTATATGTAAATGATGAATCACTGACTTCTACTCCTGAAACCAATATTACACTGTATGTGAACTAATTAGAATTTAAAACAAAAACTTAAAAAATTAAACAAGATTCCCCCATGATTCATATGTGCCTTAAAATTTGAGAAGTCCTAAACTAGGGAACAATGATTCTGTTGCCCACCTTCTGACCTTCACCCCCTGAAAGCTTTAGGAAGCAACAGTAGCTTCTGGAAAAAAAAAAAAAAGAGAAAATTACACAGACTGTAATCATTAATGAAATCATTGATCAAGTGTTTGCATCGTTTTAGAAAATTTCCTATTGCTAACATAGCTATGCTTAAAATGGGCTGGCAGACCCTCTGGCTTGTTCTGACCCGAGTCAGCTGATGAGCCTCAGTTAATCATTAGACGTCAGGGAAAAGGAGAGGAAAGACTTCCACAAGTGCTCGTACATGGAGGGCCAGCTGTTTCTCATAAGCTGCCGTGAACAAGCCTAGCAGGACCTCATCCTTTATAACCTGCAACCTCCTGCCTCTTTGTCCACGGAGGCAAATCCTTCTGCTGGGGTGACTTCTGAGACACCCATAGCCCCAAAGAGGGCACGGGTGTGGCAGTGGAGGGAACTTTTTCAGCATCCAGATGTGAGAAATGCATAAAACAAAAATAAAGTATTTCCTAGAATACTTCCTCAATTCAAAAAGGCCACTGATTACAGGAAACAACCTAGATTTAAAATAGCTTTTCAGGAGGGGTGGTCTACAGTTCTTTAAATAAATCACAGACGTGACCCCGTTTTTAAAAAGTAAAATTGAGTAGGGCAGGGTTTGTGAGAGTATGTCCTAGAATCAAGAAAATTTGGTACATCTGTGCTTGATAGTCTCATTGGCCAGTTTTGCTAGCAGGTATTAGCAATTAAGTCCTTACAAGTACATGCAAATGCACGTGAAAAAAATGATGGTAGCTGTTTTCTGCAGTTATCTGTTTCACTGCAGGACTGAAATCCAACCCAGAGGGCAACAAGAAAGAGAAATATCAAGACTCCACCTTTACCAAATACATTTGTATTGAAAATCAGATAGATACAAGAGCTTTGTGCTCCTACAAAACTGTGCCTAGCATGATGTGGGGCCTGAATCTGGTCACCAAATGTCCCCTATATCATGAAGAAAAACCATCTGACCATGGGTGTATATATATGCATGGGCTACAGGGGATATGGTATTGGTCAGAAGCAGAGAGAGAAACTGAGGTCCTAAAAGGGGACAAAAATTTCTCCAAAACACATTGTGAGTCAGCGAGATTGAGTCCCTAATGTGCAAGGTTAGTTTCTTTCCCTCCCTGACACCGCCTCTTTTAAACTGTTCTGGGTCCTCTGGTGTAACAGCCACACTCGTTTCAATAGGGAAGCTCTAACAGGAGAAAATGCCAACAGGAAATCCAAAGTAACAGTTCTAACTGCATGCCAAAGGTAGACAATGGACTTCCCCATCCTGCCTGGGTATGAATATCCTCAAATCACCATTGCCATGTGTCATAGAATTTATAATGAATCGTCTTTGCTGATGGAAAAGTGCTTTCTTCCTATAGCCGTTTGGAAAGTTGTTGTATACTTTTTTAACCATAGAGAAACTCAGGAAGAAAAATCTCATAGGTTAAGGGGTGGGAAAATCTGTGTCACAAGGAACTGTGGTCATGTTTGCTTTTATAGATCTTTCTCTGAAAAAAAAAAAAAAACAAAGAAAAACCTAAATGGATACTTATAAAATGCAAAAGTTTTTTTTTAAAGAATTCGTCATAGAGACTTCAAGCTTTCAAGGAGAGACACCACGGGCTTATCTCTCCCCTGAATCCTAAAGCTCCCTCTAGTGACCAAGAACTTAACACCACTACAGGTATAGATCATAAACATGTTCTAAAGCCTCTTGTTTTTAGATAGCACCCTGAAGTTTCTATAGCATTTTCACATCGGTCTGATCATTCAACACAGAAACCTAAAAAACAAAAGTATCCTTTCTCCCACTTAATGTACAAGAAACTGAGGCTCAAATGGGCCAAGACTCGTAGAGTCACGTGGCTATAACAAGAGACTGGAACTGGAGGCCCGGTCTCCCATGTCCTGCTGCGCTGCCTCATGATCTGTGGCAATTGGGAAAAGTCATCCATGACTATTATAAAAAGCACTCATGGAAGAATTTTTAAGGGATCTACAGAAGTGATTGTTGACTTTCAAGGGGTCCCTTTGAGAATCTGATGAGAGTTGTGGCCCATACGTATACATTTTTCCATATAGCCTCAGGAAATACATGGATCACCCTGAAGGGTGTCTACTAACCCTCTAGATCTCCAAGGACCCCACATTAAAAAGTTACTGACATCTACTGGATATAATCTTGAGATATCAAGAACTCAAAGAATATGAACTTTGAAGTCCTTTACTCTTTCCTTTAATTATGATGTTTTCCATGCTTATCTAGTTACCTCTTTACCCCATTGTTCAGAGTATTTACAAGGATTGAACAAATTAGTATATATTTGCTAACATTTAAAGAAAAGCCTGTGAATACTGCCATCAAGGCATTCTAGCTTTCCCACAGGCATGCCTGGGATTAGTGGCAAACTGAGATGTTTCTAGGAAAGTAGTAATTTGAAAGCATTTTTTCAAATGTAAGAGCATACCACAGTCTCCCCAGCTGGCTCTGTAGAGAATCTAAGGAAGCAACATAGTGAATATATAGAGGACTTTTTTCAGTGAACAAAAACCAGTATTGCCTCTAAATTCTCAGCTCTTTTCATCCCAGCATTTCCAATGGCTTTGGAAAAGCCCAAATCAACAGTGATGGTTTGCTAGTTCACGTAAGTCTCTTCCACATAGGCTCCATGAGGGTAGGGACCATATCTATATGAATCAGCTGTATTCCCAACATCCAACAAAGGCCCCAGCACTATAATATACTCAATAGATATTTGACGAATGACTATGTGAATGGTCATCTTTGAGTGAGCCCCTCAGGGAAACTACTCATTTCCCTCCCTAATTAACCAGTGGCCTCTGGTAACACTCCACACAGGCAACCTCAGGTTCCAGATCCTTGCCTGCTCTGATGAAAAGTTCTGTCCTCTATTCTGTGACCTACACCCACAGTCTACACTGGGTTGTAAACAAACCTAAGCAATGATCACAGCTTCCTGCCTTAGCCCTCCCAGAAAGGATGGCACAGTTTAAAAGGGATGTATTAACCTTCAAGTAAAATGCAACACTCCAGTGACTAGACCATCCAGCCATTAAGGCTACTAGGAAGGAGTGAGGAAGGTATTTCTGGATCATCTCACACAACCTCTACTCATCACGCCCTTCCATCCCACTGAGCTTTCATAGTGTAACTTCCCTCAGTTTCTCATCAACCCTGCTTAGCTGCTGACATGTCACCCCAAAGATGTCTTCAGCTGTGGTGGTTAACAACTCTCACCTTTTCCATAGCAGAGTTCAGAACTTTATGACCACTCTAGTTTCCTTAAATTATATGTTGTTGTCCCCTCCTCTTGCATATGCAGCAAGACCAGCAAGAGGGGTAGGAGTTGCTCAATTCAAGAATTAACTACAGGGAGAGGGAGGGGGGAGAGAACTGGAGAGATGACAGCAGGGGAAGGACTCAGCTGACATTGCTGACTTTGAAGCTGACTTTGAAGATAGAAGGGGCCATGAGCCAAGAAATGCAGGCAACCTCTAGAAGCTGAAAAGGCGAGGAGATGGATTCTCCCCTGGTGCTCCCAGAAAAGAAGACAGCCTGGCCAACACCTCAATCCCAGCCCAGTGAGATCCATGTCAGACTTCTGGCCTCCAGAATTGCAGAATAATACATTTATGTTGTTTTAAGCGCCCCCCAAAAAAGTTGACTCTTTTCACCCTCCAGTTTATACTGCTTACCTTGATTCTAGCAAATCCAATTTTTTCAGCAGTTACTGACACATCCCAATGAAAGCACAGGAGCTTCTCAATAAAGAATTACTGTCTGAGTCACAGCAAAGCTGTGATTTCACGGGAAGGTGGAGTCTCAGCATAGCACTGACTTTTCCCAGCTGCCCTGTTGGGTATCATATTTAAATCAAAGTTTGTCAAAATTTTGAGCACCGCCTTTGGGATTTTTGTTATATCAAAGTAGCACCTGAGCTAATATTTACTGAATACCCTTCTCTGAGTTAACTCAACTTTAAAACAGCATTTTGCTTTATAAGTAACATCCATCAAATATTAGGTGTGGTGTGCTAATTGTTTGTTCCTAATATACATCAAAATAAAAACAAAACTATAAAATGGAAAAATCTTTACATTAAAATAAATTCAAAACTATCAAAATTTAAAAACAACTTTGCCTAATGTGCCCAGGAAAATTGCCTCCAGGTATCATCAGTGATGTGCCTGTTCCACTTTATGAAATACTTTTCTAACATTTCGCTCTCACCCTCCCCATGCTTCTACCCAAGCTTACCTTTTCACTCTCAGCAGCCTAGGTGATTACACAACATGTCCCAAAATGGGAACTCACTTGACTTCTCCGTTCTCTGCCCCTGCTTCCTGTCCCACTGAACCCCTATTCCACAATTCTCCTAGGAGAGCTAGTGGGCTTTGCTAGATGTCCTTGGAAGCTGAGTCTGGGTTTTTATGAGAAAAAAAGTTTCCACCTATTTGTTGACCTCAAAGGGAGTTCTCCCCAGCCATTTTGCCCAGTGATGGGGATCTCAGAGTTTGCTATCCAAAGATCAGGAAGATCAGCTCACTGAAGTGCTAGAATGGAGATCTCCAATATGTAGTTTCTAGTCTCACGTGGTTATTTGAATTTAAATTAACAGAAGTGAAATAAAATGAAAAATTCAGTTCTTCAGAGATATTAGGCACATTACAAACACTTATTCACCACATGTGGCTATGGCTGCCATATTGAACAACTCAGATACGGAGCATTTTCATCATTGTTACATTAGGCAATACTGTTTTCAAATAATTAAATATTAATGATATTTTTAGAAAGAGCCCATCAGACTTTAAATCCATCAAGCTTTTCACTGTATCTTCTCACTCCATACTTCTACCTGAAAGCATACCTACAACCACTCTCATCCTTTTGCTTTCTGCGTTGCTCTCAGAATAGGGGTCGCCCTTCTTTCTGTTCAAGAAATGTCTGTTCACTTGTGCTCTGAAGCCCACCTGATGCATTTCCTCAAGGATCTTACTCCACAAATTAAGCTCTCTCTAGCTTGTTTCTACCTTAATTATTTTAAGTTATGAAATTCACCATGCATACAAGAACATATAAGCATATCTGTTTGGGTTAAATAATAGTAATACAAACACGTGTGTGCCCATCACCCAGGTTAATAGAGCACTCTTAGTACCTTCAAATGGGGATACTTTGTTTACACCCCCATTGTATCTCCCTCCCACTCAAGAGTAAGCTCTGGCCTTTCATTATAGTTTTAACACCTATGTATGTAGACTTAAGCAACATACTGTTTAGTTTTAAATTTCACGTAAATGAAATTATACTGATTATATTTTATGAGTCATTTCTTTTACTCAATATTATGCTTTTGAGATTTACCTATTTTGGTGTGCATAGTGGCAGTTCCTTTATTTTCACTTCTGTTGAGTATTTCATTTCATGACTAATGCACAAGTTTCCTTCACTTTTATTTCTGTACAATATTCTATTACATGACTAATCTACAATTTATTTATCATGTTACTATTGTTGGATATCTGTACTGTTTTCAGCTTGTTGTTATCATAAGCAATACCATTTAGACATTCCTGTAGTTGTGTCTTAGTGCATATTAAGGATTTCTTTAGGGAAATGGCTTTCAAAAATTTTTTAACACAACTCATAACAAGAAATATGTTTTACAACATAACCCAACATTAATAGAATACAAAATCTTACTATTAGCAATCCAAAAAATTAACAAAATAATACATAACCTTATCATCAGCAATGCATCCTGATATTTTCTATTTCTATTCTGTTCTGTTTAATTCTATCATATCCTGGTCTACATTTATTGTTTTTGTTTTTAAGGCTGATTCACCCACCAGTGTGATATGACCATAATCAAGAAAAATTAAAATGGCTTTAGGACATAATCCTAAGAGTAACATTGTTAGTTGCAAAGCACGTACAGTTTTAACTGTCCTAGGTAATGATAAACCATGTTCCAATGGCACTGTCTCAGTTTATACTCCCATCGCCAGGACATATAAGTTACAATGTTCCATGGCCTTGCTAACTTGGTGACAAATGAACTTTTAAAATTTTTTCTAATTTGTTGATATTACATGGTAGCTCATTGTAGCTGCATTTCCATGGTTACTAATAAGATGGAGCATATTTTCCTGTTTACAGACCATTTGTGTTTCCTCCTCCCTGAAATGCCTGTTTATATATTTTGGCCATTATTCTATTAGGATATCTACATCTTATATATTCATTGAAGTCCTTTAAATTTTTGAGGTGCTGATCCTTTTTGGAAATGAGTTACAAATATTATCTCCCACTTCATGGCTTGTCTTTTGACTCTGTTCAGTGTGGGTTTTGATGAACTGAAGTTATGTGTAATATAGCTGAATTTATAAGTCTTTTCCCCTATGATTTGCATTTTGTTTGTTCTTTAACGTCTTAAAAACTCCTTCTGTATCAGAAGGTTGTATTAAACTACATAGTCTTCTAAAAGCTTTACGCTTATGCTTTCACAGGTCAGTCTTTCATCCACCAAAAATTGATTTTTATGTATGGTACAAGGTAGGGATGCAATTTTGTTTTTTTAATCTACATGAATCTTGCCAGCACCATTTATTACATGGTTGATCTTTTCTTCAGTGATCTGCAATGACTTCATCATGAATCAAGCTTGCCTGCATTATTGGGTTTGTTTCTATACTCTCTGTTCTGATCCATGGATCCAGCTGTCTACCTCTGGATCAATACAATGTCTCATTATAGCTTTATAATTAGTCCTAAATCTTGGAAAGGCAAGCCCCTCCACACCTTGCTCTTTGTAAGTTTCTGGTCTACTTTTGAACTTTCCTTGTGTCTTTTTTTAATTTTAAGACACTATTGAAGTACAGTTGAGATTCAATAAACTGTACATATTTAAGATGTATAATCTGATAAATTTTGACATATGTATACATCTGTAAAACATCACCACAGTCAAAATAATGGACATATGCATTTTTGCATATGTCATCTCCTCCCCTCCCTCCCCAAATTTTCTCCTAGCTTTTTGTGAATCCTCCCTAAACTTCCTTGCCGATCCCAACACCCCTGTCCTCAAGCAACCACCACTTTTTGTCAGTATAGATTAGCTTTCATTTTCTAGAAATTTACATAAATGAAATTATATAGTATACATTCTTTTTAGTCTAGCTCCTTTTACTAAGTATACAATTACACTGAGGTTCATCCATATTGTATGTCTACAGTACATTATTTATTCAAATTGCTTAATAGTATTCCATTGTGTAATACAACTATTTGTTTATCATACAATGATGGACATTGAGTTGTTTCTGGGTTTTGGCTATTCAATATCCTTGAGCCTTCTTCTACAGTGCAATTAAGTTACTTGGAAACTATTTGATTCTGTTGGTCTTGCTGTTAAGCCTTGTTATGTGGGAGAATGAAAGCATTTATTCTCACACTAATTTTGTCCCACTACTGAGGCAAAATTCTTCTGAGTACTCTACTGGATGGCTATGATTATGAGGTTTTGGACTCTGGCTGGTAAAAGCAGGACTCTGGCTGGTGAAAGCAGGAACCATCACTATATGGGCTTGGGAATTGTATCTTGCAATCCTTCTGGGTGTTTCTTTCCCCAGCCTCAGGTAGTTTCCTCACAGGTATGCACTGATCAGTACTTAGCTGAAAACTTGAGTGGGACTCTGCAGATCTCCAGAGTCCTCTTTTTGTTCAGTTCTACCCTCTCTGGTATGCTTCCCTGCAATGTCTGTCACCTTGGCTTCCCCAGATTTCCAGCTCCATCTCTTTAACTCAGGCCTGGGTTCCATCCCCTTGCACATGAGCTGAAAAGTCTCTCCAGGCAATAAACTAGAGCAATTGTAGGGCTCATCTGGCTTGTTTCCCATCACTTGGAGATCATTGTTCTTCATTGCCTGATTTCCAAAGTCTGAAAAATTGTTGTTTTATGTATTTTTTCTAGTTATTCCAGGTGGCAGAATATATCCGGTCCCTGTCACTCCACTCCCTCTTGGCTGGAAGCAAAAGTCTTGAACAGTGTCCTTGTATATTTTGTGACTTTTAACTGTAAGCTGCAAATTTTCCCTAGGACTTTGGGGGTAATTCTTTGAAGCTTCATCTAGAGTTGATTTCCTTGAGAAAGGATTTATATTTGCTTTTGTCAGTGACTTGAAAACTCTTATCAGTTAAGGACCACTTTAAAATTAAATTCTTTACTTGAGTTGCGCAAACAAGAAATTTTCAAGCGGCATTCCCTGCCTTCACTCAACACCATTGTCGAGACAGGAAAGCTTTCCTACTACCTCCTTCTGCATGACAAAGTTCATTTCTTAGTCACCTTTATACAGAGCCTTGGGAGTCCCAACTTTGTGCACGTTTCCTCTATTCAAAATACTACATGGGCAGGACCTACATGCTATGTCTTGTCTCCCTCACTCCATGCAACCAGCAAAAGAAAAGCTCATCCTCTCCACAGTTCGGACACGCTCTTCTGCTGTGCTGACAGAATGAGGATTTCATCTGTACCTCTTCTTTTCTACTAACTCCCTCTCAGCAGCCAATAACACATTATCTATCACCATTAACTACTCACTTGATTATGGATCCTCTCTTGGCTACAGCCTTCTTTCACACCTGCCAAGTTTTTATAAGGAGCTGTCTACAGTTATCTGTTTTCTAATCTTTAATTCATGCTCTAACCTATTATAGTCTGTATCTTCCTCTAGGTCTCCAATAAAACTGGTCTTTAGAAAACCAACAATGATGATTTCCTTCTACCAAATCCAATGGACACTTATTCTCTATCTTACTTAAATAATCTGTAATATCCAGCACTTTTGATCACTCTTTTCTCTTTGGCTTCTTCTACATCATTCTTTCTAATCCTACTTCTGCCTCCAATTTCTTCTCACTGGATCCTCTTCTTTTGTTCATTTCTCCTCAATGCTCTATAAAGATTTTCCCCTGATTTTCTCTTTGTGGCATTATCTTTCACCAATCTCATGAACCATGTACTATCAGTTGCCAAACCTGGAACCATTCATCCTCTCTTTCTCCCTCCTTAGTCAAAAACCTCATTTTTTATTGGCACAATGCTGCCCAGAATGACTTATTCCCCAGACTTCCTAGCATTTAAATAGAGCCACGTGACTAAGTTATGGCCAGCAATGTAGAGATGTTATATGGGGTTTTCAGGAAGACTACCTAAAGGAAGCTGATTCAGCTGTGAATGGCCCTTCGTGCTTCTGTCTTTCTTCTATCTTCTGTCCTGCAACGTGGACAAAATGATAACTGGAGATCCAGCATCCATCTTGAACAAGAGGTGACTTTGAAGCTGGAAGCTATGCAGTCACATGATAAAGCAGAAAGATAGGAGCATGGTTCTCTACTGACCCCATGGAGCCATATCAGCCTAAGCCACCTACCTCTGGACTTCTTTTATGGGAGAGAAGTTAACCTCTGTGTTTAAGCCTCTGTTATTCTGGAGGACAGGGGAGGGTTATAAACAGCAAGTCTAGGCTGAAGTAACACATCTGCCAACTCTGGGAACTTAGTCATACTAGATTCTTTTTTCTTCCTTGCCTCCCTCATCAAATAAATCCTGCTGACTTTGACCCCTAAATATCTCTTAAATCTTCTCTTACCTCTCATTTTATGCTACCCAAGCTTCCTTCAAGATCTCAATGTTTTTTGTTTAGACTAACACAGTGACCATTGAAGCAGGTTTTCTTTCTTTATTTTTTTTTAAGATTTTATATATTTGAGAGAGAGCATGAGTCACGGGGGAGGGAGGGGCAGAGGGAGAAGCAGGCTCCCTGCAGGGACCCCAGGATCATGACCTGAGTCAAAGACAGATGCTTAACCAACTGAGCCATCCAGGTGCCCCTGAAGCAGGTTTTCTAAAACATAAACCTATCTTGTCTCTCAACCATTTAAAACCTATAACACTCATTACCTACAGAATAAAGTCTAAACCCCTTAGCATTGCTTCCTTGGCCCTTCCCTATCAGATACCTACCTTCTTTTCCTTCTCTTCCATTTCAAATCTTACTGCTAATAATATATGTTAAATGATGGGGTTTTATTTATTAAACATACCAAGTAGTTTCATGCTTCTGTGCCTTTGCACATATTGCCTGTTTTCCACAGATGTCTTTCTCCTTTTATTCATCTCTTTTTGTCCTTTAACTTCCTATTCGCATATCAGCTCATTAAGCTAGTCTTCTTTCATGCACCCGATCCCTCCCCCATGTTTCTTTCACTCTGCCATCTCTATATCTTGCACATATTTACATCACCGAGTTTATTATGCAATAATTTTTGTTTACATTTTTGCCTTCCCTCCTACAGAATGAGCTCTGAGGACGGGAAATACCCCACTGATCTCTGCATGCCCAGCAAATAGTGTAAGTGGAGTTCCTAGCTAATTACATATGTGTAAAACTATGTACTGAATAAATAAAATTGTTTTATGAAGATTATGCATAAATTAATAAGTGAGGCATAATAATCAAGATGATTTTCAAGAAAGACTGTTTTCTCTAAAAACTGAAGAGTTGGGTAACAGAGTTTTAACAAATCTGAGACGGATCAAAAGTCACCAGAAAAAGGAGTATAACAGTAATATCCACCCAGTGGTGGTATTGAACAAATTCTGCAAGCTTGTTCTCATAAAGGGCTTAGTTAATAAGGTGCTTGGAACATAGTTCAATCCCCACTAGTCTCAGTTATCATTATTGTGATTATTATTAATGTGTAATTGTGTCACAGAGCACCCCCCAAAAAGTTATGGCTGATGTTACAGAAATCCTCATGTGGTAGGAAGACATCCAAACACTTTTAAAGACTCTGCTGGGAAATTAGTTTCACAAAAGTAAAAAATAAGGGATTTCCTTGCTAAAAGAGAGTTCACTACAAGCTTCCTGAAGTGGTAGTTATTGCTTGGGAGTGGAAGATGGCCATTTATTTGCATGAGACCATTTGGTCGCTGAAATTGGAGCCATAAAGCTAGCCGTGTGACCCGCCTTTTTTTAAACCTGCATGAAGAGCCAAAACTCTGAATCTCCTTCAAGAACTCAAACCAGATTTCCAAGAAGTTGAGCTTAGGTATTTGCTTGCATTTTATATAAATGTATAAACAAAGCAATGTTTTAGCAGGATCTGGGAGGAGTGTGCGTGGGAATTGAAACAACAGGCACATTGTCTAGGTTTTCTCTGGTATAAGAGATTAAAGGAATGATCGTAGCTTCACACATACTGCATGTTTGTGCAATAATTATGCTTTACAATTGGTTCTGGTTTCTCCATTAATGCCAAAGATTCTTTTTTAGAATATGAGAAATCTTTTTGGCTCCAGCGTACCAGTTACAAACATTCCTTGGTCTTTTTATGCTTAATGATAGTGTTTTAAAAGCTATACTTTGTATAACTCTGTGTGTGTGTGTGTGTGTGTGTGTAAGTGTTGGGGCCATGGACAGGGCTGGGATATAGAAGAAAAGAGAAAGTGGGGTTTGTTTTAGAAGTAACTCACATGGCAACCATTCACAGTCAAAAAAAAAGACAACAAAATGTCAAAAGAAAAACAGTCCCAAAACATAAGTTAGAATTTACTGACTAAATTCATTTAGGTGACAACAAAACTCCTTACACACAAACATGGGATATATATCTAGCTATAATTACCTACTGTCCTTCCTGCTTTGCCTAAGCACATCCACTTGACTGGCCCCAATGATGAAAAAGTAGCAGCATTGTTTTAGTGTATCCCATGCAACAGAGTGGAAGTTGAATTTGCTAATAATTAGTTTATTCCTTTTTTATTTCATTCTGATGCATAGGTTTAGATCACTCTAAATAGGCCCTATGACTCTGGCATTTTTTCTACCTTTGTCCTTTTCCAATATTTATTAGTAAAGGTATCATGAAAAAAGGGAAGAATTACTATTATTCTGATATATTTCCCTTTTTAAAATTTATTTTATTTTTCTTTTAGAGGGAGAGAAGAAGAGAGAGAGAGAGGAAAGGGAGGAGGCAGAGGGAGAGGGAGAAAGAATCTTTTTTTTTTAAGATTTTTCTTTTATTGGAAAGAGACAGAACGCTGAGCTAAGGAGAGAGATCACAAGCTGCTGGGAGAGGCAGAGGGAGAGGGAGAAGCAGACTCCCCACTGAGCAGGGAGCCTGACACAGGGCTCGATTTCAGGACCCTGGGATCATGACCTGAGCCAAAGGCAGACAGTTAACCAACTGAGCTACCCAGGCACCCTGGGAGAGAGAGAATCTTAAGCAGGCTCCACACCTAGCACAGAGCCCAGCGCAGAGCCCAATGCGGGGCTCAGTCTCATGACCCTGAGATCATGACCTGAACTGAAATCAAGAGTTGGACGCCTAACCGACTGAGCCACCCAGGCACCCCTCCTTTTCTTTAGGTACCAATAACATAGTTACTATTATCAATGCCTATTATATGTCAGGTGTTATGCTAGGTATTTTGAAATGCAGTTCTATTACTAACTAGCAAATTATCTTCTCTACACTAATATTTTCTTTTTCTTTATTTTTTAGTCAAGTATAATTAACATACAGTGCCATATTAATTTCAGGTGTACAATTCTATATATTTCTCAATGGTCATCAAGGTAAGTATACTCTCAGGGGCGCCTGGGTGGCTCAGTTGTTAAGCGTCTGCCTTCAGCTCAGGTCATGATCTCAGGGTCCTGGGATCGAGCCCCATGTCCGGCTCCCTGCTCAGTGGGAAGCCTGCTTCTTCCTCTTCCACTCCCCCTGCTTGTGTTCCCTCTCTCGCTGTCTCTCTCTTGGTCAAAAAATAAATAAAATCTTAAAAAAAAAAAAAAAAGGTAAGTATACTCTTAATTCCCTTTATCTATTTCACCCGTCCCCACCCACCTGCCCTCTGGAAACCACCAGTTTTTTCTCTGACTTTAAGAGTCTGGTTTTTTGTTTGTCTCTTTTTTTCTTTGTTTGTTCATTTGTTTCTTAAATTCCACATATGGATGAAATCATTTGATATCTGTCTTTCTCTGACTTATTTCACTTAGCATTTTACCTCTAGGTCCATCCATGTTGTTGTAAATGGCATGATTTCATTCTTTTTATGGCTGAGTAATATTCCATTATACATACACACATACACACACACATCTGTATTCATCCAACTGTGGATGGATACTTGGGTTGCTTCCATATTTTGGCTATTATAAATAATGCTTCAAATAAACATAGGGGTGCTTATATCTTTTTGAATTAGTGTTCTGTTTTCTTCCAATACCCAGTAGTGGAATTACTGGATCATATGGTAATTCTATTTTTAAGTTTTTGAGAAACCTCCATACCATTTTCCACAGTGGCTGCACCAATTTGTATTCCCACCAACAGTACACAAGGGTTCCTTTTCCTCTGCATTCTTGCCAACACTTGTTATTTCTCGTCTTTTTTATTCTAGTCATTCTGACAGGTGTAAAGTGATACCTCATTATGGTTTTAATTTGCATTTCCCTGATAATTAGTAATGTTGAGCATTGTTTCATTTTTCTCTTGGCTATCAGTATGTCTTCTTTGGAAAAATGTCTATTCAGGTCCTCTGCCAATTTTAATTGGATTATTAGGTTTTCTTGGTGTTGAGTTGTGTAAGTTCTTTGTATGTTTTGCATATTAACCCCTTTTTGGATACATTATTTGCAAATATCATCTCCCATTCAGTAGGCTGCTTTTTTGTTGATGGTTTCCTTCTCTATGCAGAAGCTTTTTATTTTGGTGAAGTCCAAGTAGTTTAATTTTGCTTATTTCCCTTGCCAGAGAGACATCTAGAAAAATGTTTCTGTGGCCAATGCCAAATTACTATGTTTTCTTCTAAGAATTTTATGATTTCAGGTCTCTCACTTAGGTCTTTAATCTGTTTTGAATTTTTTTTGCGTATGGTGTAAGAAAGTGGTCCAGTGTCATTCTTTTGCATGTAGCTGTCCAGCTTTCCCTGCACCATTTGTTGAAGAGCCTTTTTCTCACTGCATATTCTTCCTCCTTTGTCATAGATTAATTGACCATAAAAATGTGGGTTTGTTTCTGGACTCTCTATTCTGTTCCACTGATCTATTTTTATGCCAGTACCATACTATTTTGACTTACATTAATGTTTCCTTGAGAATAAGAATCTATATAATAAAAGTACATACATAATGGAGTTGTAAAAATTAGAATAATAAGCCTGGCACATAATAAACACTCAATAAATGTTCAGTATTATTATTATTTACTATTACTTAAATTAATCCTCATAATAATACATAATAAACACTCAGTAAATGTTCTGTATTATTATTTACTATTATTTAAATTAATCCTCAAAACCACCCTTTGAAACAGATATTATAATCCCATTATACAGATGAGAACATTGAGGCTCAGAGGCTAAGAAAGTGCTCAAAGTTACCCAGCTAATAAGTGTCACAGCTGGAATTTGGAATTTCTGCATGTCTTTGTAGGCCATGCTCTACATTATGCCTCTGTTTCCTCATCTATAAAATGGAAATAATAATAGTGCCTACTTCCCAGGGTTGTTAGAGTAAGCACTCAAATAAATATTATTATTCTGATGTTTGTCCCAGCAATGACATTGCTTTCTAAAACTTAGGGTTACCTTGAGACCTCCTACGCAAGTTAAGGAAAAAACAAAACAAAACAAAACAAAAAAACCATGACTGGCTACACAGTAAAGTAATGACCAATTTTAACCTCATCTTTCACCCAGTGACATGATTATTATACTAAAGGTCCTTTTAATCTGCTTAACATTTTATTCCTGAATTTCTCTTTGAACCTCTCTTGGAAGAACCTTAACATCTTTATGTAAAAATAACAGACTCAAACCACCTGAAATAACAAAAGTGGGGATTTTTTTAAAGGGGATCTGTTTGTTCTGGAATACCATGAAAGAAGTCTGCTAATTCAGCACATTATTAGCTTCAAAGCAGTTCAACTTGACCAACTTGGAAGCCAAAACAGTCCTCATGGTCAGCATACAAATGTGAATGTAACGACTAGCCTTGACAAGTGCATTATAAAAGTTGTACATAAGAGAAAAGAATAAAGTAGGGGCCAGGGAAAGAGTGATTCTCCATTGTAATGGGAGCCTAGTTTATGATTGCAAATTTGTTATATCAAAAGCCATAATTAATATTTTATTAAGTTCACACTCCCAGTTGGACTTTTTTTTTTTTCCTTTTCATAAATAGCTAAGTATTTCAAATGACATTCTAAAATTCAGACAACTGAACAGGGCATTCTTCAAAAATAGGTGTGTCAAAACTAAAACTTGGAAAAACAAAACTGTACTCCTACAAGGAATTATACATCAAATCTTCCATTAAAGGATTGCTTATCATGTGTGGCATCATCAGTTCTTGATTATACACATTAGTGGAGGGGGACCAATGACCCAGATAACCCAAAAATCATTTACATCATTTTGAAATAAATGTGTTGTGGTATTTGCATTTGGTCCTGGGTATATCTGGAGTTCTTAGGATTGGAAATGGAAACAACATGAGATCACACTGTTTGACTTAAAGAACTAGGTAAAACAATCCAGATTCTTGATCTGGAACTTGTCCCCAGCTCTTTCTGCTTTCAGTTTTACCAGGAGTTAAGATTTCCTTTGCCAGACTACCAATCTAAGTAGACCTTTCCCTTTTTCAGTCAGCAGTGTTTGTGGCTTATATCTTCCATTAAGTTAGGAAGAAAATTGCACCTTTCTAGTGCCAACAGGACCACACAATGTATGAAATGAGAAAAAACAAACAGACATTGGATGATCTTAAATAGGTTACCGCACTCTGTCCTCTCATTTTCCTTTCTGCACAAGCTGATTCCAGTGAGGTTAAATGTGATGTGTGACAGAGCATCAGTCTCGTCCTTGGTACATATTTAGTTCTGTATAAATGACAGTTCTATTTTATTAGCTTGAGGTTGAGAAAAGCTCTGCTTCTGCCAAGTCACACAGTGAATTATCAATCTATAGAGAGATTTAAATATAATCCCACAACAAAAATATATTGTTGACATCCTTGCAGAATAAATGAAAAACACCATTGCCCCACTAACCAATCAGGGCCTACAAAAAGTGATAAATTTAAGAAGTGCAAGACATCAAAAGGTCAAGACAGAGAAAAGCATTGTAATGTGGATGAAAAACACAGCCCCCAAACTCCTGATTTTTCTAACGAAAAGCCTTCACTCAATTGCCAGCCATTATTCCCTTATATTACCTAAAATATAACAAACATGTTTCATTTCAATTACTTGCTACCAGCAAGCAATGTACTGCGTCACTTTCGTTTGGTGATTATTTCATTATACTGCTGGATAACTTATTAATGCTTTGTTTATTTAACTCCTAGGACACAAAAGTCTGTATTATCTGAATGCAGTACCTTAAAAAACCTCTGCTCAACACATTCCAGAACTTTTTCATAATAGCAATAAATGATGCAGGATTTTAAAAATATCTGTAAACACTAACTATAATTTGGAGGGTGTCATGCAGTAATTATTTTTCAACTGCATTTGCAGCTTTTGGATGAAAGAATAGCATTTTGTTATATAATTATGTCCTAGGAGTAACTTAAGTGTGAATCATACACAGTTGTGTTTTTAAAAGATTTCATTCTGTTTCACCTCAGCAATTCTCAGGTTAGCTGGGATTTGTTAAGTTTCTAGGATTTTAATTCCATGCCATTAAAACTATGCAACATCAATAACATTCATTTGTAAACTCATGTCAAGAAAATTAGCTTCCCAAATATTGAATCAAAATTTTAGTTCATTTAAATAGGTGATGAGAATTAAGAGTACACTTACTGTGATGACCACTGAGTAATATATAGAATTGTTCAATCACTATATATTTTTTTTAAAGATTTTATTTATTTATTTATTTGACAGAGAGAGACACACTGAGAGAGGGAACACAGGCAGGGGGAGTGGGAGAGGGAGAAGCAGGCTTCCCGCGGAGCAGGGAGCCCGATGCGGGGCTCAATCCCAGGACCCTGGGATCATGACCTGAGCCAAAGGCAGACGCTTAATGACTGAGCCACCCAGGCACCCCTCAATCACTATATATTGTACACCAGAAACTAATAAAACACTGTATGTTAAAAAAAAAAAGTATGGTTTGGCAGACAGACACACACATATGTCAGTGAAACAGAAGAGAAAACCCAGAATAGACCCACACAAGCATGGCCAACTGGTTTTTGACAAAGGAGCAAAGGCAATTCAATAGAGAAAGGATTGTCTTCTCAACAAACGGCACAGGATCAATTGGATAACCATAAGCAAAAAAAAAACCAAAAATCAAAAAAAAAGAACCCTGACCTAAACCTCACACCTATACCAAAATTAACTCAAAATGGATCATAGATATAAATGCAAGGTTATGAAACTTTTGAAAGAAGACATGGGAGAAAACCTTCAGGAACTAAGTTTGGTGAAGAGTTCTTAGATATATACCAAAAGCAGGATACAGAAAATTAAAAATTGGTAAATGAGACTTTATGAGAACCCAAATCTTTTTTTCTGTGAAAGATCCTGTTAAGAGGATGAAAAAATAAGCTACAGACAGGGAAAATATCTGCAAACAACATGCCCAAAAAAGGACCTATATCTCATATAGATAAAGAACTCTCAAAACAATACCAATTAGAAAAAGGACAAACTATATGAACAGACATTTCAATGAAGAGCACATATACATAGCACATAAGCACATGAAAAGATGTTCAACATCACTAGACATCAGGGAAATGCAAATTAAAACCATGCTGAGATGTCACTATACACCTACTTGAACAACTAAAATAAAAAAATAATGACAACACGAAGTGCTGGCAAAGATGTGGAGAAGCTGGATCTCTCCCACACTGCTGGTGCAAATGTAAAATGTATGGCCACTTTGGTAAAGAGTTTGGCAGTTTCTTAAAAAAAAAAAAAAAAAATGACATACCATATGACCCAGCAAATGCACTCCCGGGCATTTATTCCAGGTAGCTATGCTTATCATAATGAGCACTGAGTAATATACAGAACTGTTGAATTGATGTGTTGTACATCTGAAACTAATATAACACTGTATGTTAATTATACTTCAGTTTAAAAAAAGACACACAAAAATGAATTTGAACACTTTTAAACTTGTTCAACTTAATAATACTGAGTAGTTAGGTATACTTAAAAGGGCATTGTTTTTCTTTTTTTGGTTTGGTGAGTCACTAATGCAAGTATTTATTGCACGCCTGTTATACATGCTCTGCACTGAAGCATATAAAAAATAAACACAACTAGGGTCTGTTCAGCAGAGCTTTATAATCTAGTTAGGGAGGCAAGATACAACCATAAAGAAGTTAAGTCATATTACTTAGAGTGAATGATTAAATGGCAAATAAGGGCAAATCAGAGGAAGAGCAGATAGGGATTGAAGTGAAAGAGGCCCTCCCAGGAGTTCAGTGGCAGGGAGAGGGAGGTAAGATAGACCTTGAGGCCAGGTTAAAGAAAACCAGAGGAGTGACTTTACATTTGAGTGATTATACTCTTAGACTGCCAGAAACACATGACATCTCAGCAATGCATAATTTCCCTCAGAGTTCAGAGATGCCAACTATAATTAAACCCAGATGCATATATAAAGGCACTGCTTACTATAAAAGGGGCAAAGCTCTATCCCCAATTTTAGATCTTCTAAAACTGTCCGATTTTTAACGTGAAAAATAGAGGAAAATAGAACAATCCTTAACCACAATCAATATTTACCAGACAATGATCAAAGCTGAGGAAGAAAAGACAAAGAAATCTAGTGTAGAGGTACATTAAAAAAAAAAAAAAAAACGAAGAAAGGTTTTCATTAATTAGTTCAAGTTCTGGGCTGGAAGAAAGTATGGAAATGGAGGAAATGCATATGCCCACCCCCATTACATACCAGAAAACAGAAGTACAAAAGCCAATGGAAACAGGATGAGAAAGCAAGTAAATAAAGCAGACCAGGGTGGGAGGCAATAGGCAATGCAAGAAGTGTGACGGAAACAACATTAATATCCATAGAAAATATTAAAAATATGATATTTATTCAAACAAAACCCTGTACATAGATGTTGATGGCAGCACTATGCATAATACTCAAAAGTTAGAAACAACCAATTGTCCACAACCTATGAATGGATAAACAAAATGTGGTATGTACCAAAACAGTGGAATATTATTTGGCCATAAAAGGAAAGAAGTACTGGTAAGTGCTCTAACACTGATGAACCTTGAAAACATTATGCTAAATGAAAGAAGTTAGACACAAAAGGTCACATATTATATGAAATATCCAGGACAAGTAAATCCAAAGAGACAGAGAGCAGGTAAATGGGTGCCAGGGGCTACCAGGAGCAGGGAATGGGGAGTGACTGCTTAATTAGAATGGAGTTTCTTTGGGGATGATGAAAAGTTTTGGAACTAGAGGCAATGGTTGCACAACATTGCAAAGATACTAAATATCACTGAATTGTTCACTTTGAAATAGTTTTCTGTTATGTGAATTTCACTTCAATTTTTAAAAATCTATATACAATAACAAAGGAAATGTGGCAAACTAGAAAGGGCACACCTTAGAACAGGCATCCATCAGCCAGTCCTTACCAAGGGCCACCATGGCAGAATGGATGCACAGTGTTGTCAGATCTTACTGTTTGAGAGAGAATGAAAACTCAGGTTTTTATGTGAAAACTCATACTGGCAAGGGGCGCCTGGGTGGCGCAGTCTGTTAAGCGTCTCTTGGTTTCGGCTCAGGTTGTGATCTCAGAGTCATGAGATTGAGCCCCGGGTCAATCTCAAGAGGGAGTGTGCTTGAGATACTCTCTCCTTCTCCCTCTGCTCCCCCTACTCATGCTCTCACACTCTCTCTCTTCTCTAAGTAAATCTTAATACATACATACATACATACATACTGACAACTACCTCAAAAAATTTAAACTGTGGCAGCCAATGAAAATATACCCAGGGCTAAATGCAGCCCACAGCCCATGGAATTTGCAACTTCTGGCATAGCCCATTCCAATTTAAATCAGACTATTTTTTAATAGTCTATAAGCTCACTATATTGTTTCATTATTTCAAATTACTAGAGATAGATTAATCAAAAGAACAATTTGGTTTGCCTAAATACATATATATATATTATATATACACAAATATAGAAGATGCTATGACAAGAAAAAGACTGTTTCTCTCCCCCAATGACACCATGAAATTGGTTTCCTTTCATGTATTTAATTCAAAATTATGCATTTTTCTCTGTGAATGATACTCTGTTGAAAATATTCCAAACACAAGTTCTTCTCTCCTCAGCAAAAGCCTTATATTGAATGCAATGTAGCTGTCTGTGCACATTCATAACGTGACTTGCTTTAGTCTTGATCATTATTCACTTTGACTTTATTCTGTTTTTAAGACCTATAATAAAGTGGACTAAAGCCCTTACTTTAAATAAATTCCAGGTATTAATAACTACATTTAAATGCTCTTCTACCAAATGACAAGTTATCATGTTAGAAGAGAAAAATAGCAAAATACAGGGTATTTATAAAAATAAAACAAAAAGGGCACCTGGGTGGCTCAGTCGTCAAGCGGCTGCCTTCAGCTCAGGTCATGATCCCAGGGTCCTGGGATCGAGCCCCGCATCGGGCTCCCTGCTCCGCGGGAAGCCTGCTTCTCCCTCTCCCACTCCCCCTGCTTGTGTTCCCTCTCTTGCTGTCTCTCTCTGTCAAAAAATAAATAAAATCTTAAAAAAAATAAAATAAACAACAAAAAAACCCAAAGGCTCTGAATTTGTAAATATGAATTTCAGGAGCAGCATTTTTTTTTTAACTTTTTATATTAAAGTAACTTTAGATTTACAAAAAAATTGAAAAACATAGTATTAAGAGTTTCCATATACCTTTCACTCATCTTTCCCTTAGCTATAACCATGGTATATTTATACAGCCATTTATAAACATTTGTATAACCATGGTACATATATCAAAACTTAGAAATTAACATTGGTACAATACTATTAACTACACTGTAGAATTTATTCAGGTTTCTGTTCCAGGGACCAATCCAGGGTACTTTATTGCATTTAGTTTTTTCTGTAGGTTCAATCTGTGATGGCTTCTCAGCCTTTCCTCATCTTTTATAACTTTGACTTGAAGAGTAGTGGTTAGGTTTTTTGTACCATGTCTCTCCGTTCAGGTTTGTCTGATGTTTTCTCATGATTAGACTGAGGTTATGGGTTTGAGGGAAGAACCCATAGATGTGAAGTTGCAGTTCCAGTTGCATTGTATCAGGAAGTCTGTATATCAACCTGTAATATTAACCTTGATCACTTGGTTCAGGCGCCTGTCTGCCAAATTTCTCTACATTCGCTTCCCTAGAAGTGAGACACTTAAGTACAGACCACAGTTAATGGGAAAGGAATTAATTTCCACCTCCTGGAAGGGAGAATATCAAAACATTTATAACTATGTGAAAACCACTACAGCAGTGAATGATAGTTGGAGGGGAGACAGTTTGAACCTATGCGAATACTCTATCGTCAAAGCTTCATTGGCTGACTTTGGCATTCATCAAGGGATCTTGCCTGTAGCAGTTACTACCACGGTGTTCTAATGGTGATTTCTACTGATTTCTATTTCCCTCATTCCTTGTAGATAAGATTTGTCCCTCCCCACCTTGTACATTTATTTACTTATTTATTCAATCTTTATGGACATGAATCTATGGATATTTATTTTATCTTTTAGATTATAATCCAATGGCTTTATTTTATTACTCAAATTGTTCCAGCTTTGGCCATTAGCAGCTTCTTTTGGTTGGTCCCTGTGTCCTTCTGACATGCCTTCATCCCCTCTTCCCCCCACCTCTTTACTTTCTGATACTATAAGACACTCCAGGTTCATTTGTCTCTTTCCTGTCCCAGTCCTAAAAACAATCAGCCATTTGTCCAAGGAATCCTGGCTCCTTCTTTCGAAGACTAGCATTAAGAAAACAAGATCTTGGGTGTGCTTGTCGCTACTGGGTGCCATTGCTTCTCAGCCCTTCCAAGGAAGAGAGCTGGGAAATATGTACATTATAGTAGCCACTGCAAATAAACATATCAATATTTATATCTGTACCGACCTGTTCATATAGGAAACCCTAGCCCCCACCCCATCCCACGTTATTTGTTACCTTTTTTTCTTTGACAATAAAGAACCTGGCACCAGATTCTTATCATCTACAATATATTTACATATTTGTTCAACCCCGGCAAATATGTAAAATGGTGTCAGAATTGCTAAACCATAACTCTGAGAGAAACAAATTTGCCAGTGGTTTTGTACAGTTCTTTTTGCCTTTATCCTTACAGAATCTAGGCAAAACACTGTTTTCCTTAGTTATTTGGGTCAACTCTTTTTTTTTTTTTTTAAAGATTTTATTTATTTGACAGAGAGAGACACAGCGAGAGAGAGAACACAAGCAGGGGGAGTGGGAGAGGGAGAAGCAGGCTTCCCGTGGAGCAGGGAGCCCTATGTGGGGCTCGATCCCAGGACCCTGGGATCATGACCTGAGCCAAAGGCAGACACTTAATGACTGAGCCACCCAGGCACCCTGGGTCAACTCTTTTCTTTCCCATCCCCTTCAGGGAGACTATGCCCTATATTTGTAATATAGCTAGGTTCATTTGTCACAGTCTGCTTTCCATCCTGAATTTCCCTGACATCCTGGGTGTTTTGTTTTTTTTGCAGGCAGTAAAAGCTATTCTTATGGTATACAATTCTATGAGTTTTGAAAAATGTAGAGAGTTATGTAATTCAACACCACAGGACCATACAGACCAGGCCCATCACCCTAAAAATCTCATTGTGCAGGGGGGCAGCATTTTTAATTACTCATCCAGACTCATGCCCCTTTAAAAATCCAATATACAATTGACTAAAATAATCATTTCTAGACTAATATTTTTTCACACTATTTCTACTTTTTTTCATCCAAAGTTCATGTTCCACTTTAAGAAATTGCTATTATTTATCAAAGTCTAAAATTCTCTCTTGAATAGATACCCAGTTCCCATTACTAACAACAAGTATGAATCAAACAAAGTACATGTGGTATCCCAGGGCAATTTCCCAACATGTCCACTTCCATTCTCCAACTAGTTATTGTGAAAACATTTCTTTTTTTCAAGATTTTATTTATTTGACAGCAGGTGGAGGGGCAGAGGGAGAGGAAGAAGCAGACTCCTCACTGAGCAGTGAGCCCAATGCAGAGCTTGATCCCAGGACCCTGAGATCATGACCTGAGCCGAAGTCAGATGCTTAACCAACTGAGCCACCCAGGCCTCCGCTAGTTATTGTGAAAACATTTCTAAGAAAAGCAGAAAAAACAGGTACAGAAATAACTTCCATAACACAAATCACAAATTTAGTATTTTTAAATTGTCCAATGCTTTGAATTTTCCATGTCACTGCAATCCTATTGGGCTGAGATTGGTAAAGGTCGACTGTAACTCTGCTCCCTTTCCCATAAAAATTTAAACAACAATTTTTCCATTTCTGCAAGCCAGAATGTTTTCATTGTCTCTCTGAATTCTTTAATTTGAAAAGGGAATAAATGAGGGTGAGTCATTTAAAAGAAGTGGAAGTCAGAAGCCAGCCCGGTGGAAATGAGGTTAAGTCATGGTCGCTGGTTAAAATTCAGAAGGAGGCCTTTTCAAAAGCCAAGGTACAGTGGCTAGCAAGCCTAAATGAGTGACATGATTAGTCAACAGACAGGAATCCAGGAAAATGGACAATCTGCAGATTGGGCAGTCTTGGAAGCACCTAGGAATACCTCTACTCAGTCTAGTCCTCCTTAGAAGGGAAAAGCAAAACAGAATTTCTAAGACCTCTACAGGTTTTGTTCACCTCAGATTTGAGCAGGGGGAAATAGTTCTTAATCCTCAAATATATCACCTGTCATCATCACCCAAGTACCTGACAGCAGAACAATGTCTGTTAATGTGGGGTTCCATGGAGAAGCTTGAGTAGGGATAGTTTGGGGTAGGTAATAGAATGAACTATGAGAAATTGTACATAAAATTGTATGTGTATGTGCACTTATATGCATTTTTCTGAGGACAGAGTCAGTAGATTTTATCCAATTGTCAAAAGTCTCTGAGTCCCAAAAAAAGGGCAAGAACTACTTAGGTTTAGATTCTGGAGGAAGAGGTAAATTTGTCCAGTCTGATTTCTTGGAGGTTCATATTCTTCCTCAGTAGATATTGCTTCCTAGGAGCAGGCATCATATCTGAAAGGAACTTTATAGGACCCCTGCTATCTCTGAGCCTCTCAGAGTACTGGCCCCACGGTCACTCCCTGCTTCTTAAAATACTCCTTTCTCTGGTTTTTATAACACCACACTGGTTCTCCTACAAATCTTCTGTCTACTGAACTGGCATCTCTTAATCACTTCATGTTTTCTGAAGGCAAGTGTTGTCCAATGATGGGTCATCTGTCCTTTGTTTTCTGTCTATACTCTTTCCCTTGGAGGCTTCATCCACCCTTTTCTGCTGATTTCTCCAGCATGTATTATAATTTTGTATTCCCAAAATATGCAGGGATATTTCCATTTGGATAAATAGCATCCTCCTCAAATTTATTAAATGTAAAACAAACAAAACTTTTGTGATTGAACAAAATTACCTTTAAAAGTCCCTTCCAATATTGATATTTTATGATTCTAGCTTCTGTTAATCATAATGCCCTGCTCCAAATTACGTGGGTTCAAAATCTCACAGTAAACGAAATAAAATAATTACAAAAATTGTAATTCTAGAAAAAGAGAACAGTGAATCTAGATCCCTTAAAACAGCTAATGCCAGTGCAACATTGCAAAATTAATAAAATAAGTACACAAGGTTCTTGATAAGGAAAGAAGGGTCCCAACCTGGCTGGAGTAGTGAGTCAGAGAAGGCTTTGCTGAGGTAACCACAGAGTTGAGACTTAATGGTTGCTTTTAAAACTTCAAGTTAGTTTAAAAGGGAAAGCACTGCTGGAGAAGCTAAAGGCGAGGCATTCCAGAAAGAGGGGACAGAAATAATTAAAGGCATAAAAGATGGGAACAACATGGTTTATACCAAGAACTTTCAGAAGTTGGGAACATAAGTACTTATGACTTACTTATGTACTACTCACCTTAAGTAACAGGTGAAAGATGGGATCAGGGAGATAGGACCAGATCAAAAGGTGGTCTTGTATTCCATATTAAGGTTTAAGCCCCTTAGCAGGAGAGCACACATCAGGAATGGGGGAAGGGGGCAGGGAAGAAAAGGGGTGGTGGAGAAAGTGTTTTTCAAGTTGCCCAGACTATGAGTCCTCCAATGTTCAGACACTCCTTCCCGAGGGGGAACATAACATGTCCAAATAGGTTGAAAATCACCATGTATAATACTCATTGAGGACGTGTGTTATGCTGGTGGATGCTGTGGAGGCAGGGGGAGGAAAGGGTTGAGAAGCAATGCTTTAGATGTGAGGGGCTGTGGGAGAGCTGGAAACAGAATAGTGACACAGTAAGATGTACACTTCTGGAGGTCAATAGGTTTCTGTGGATAGGATACATATGAGGGGGAGAAGATTAGAAGCACAGAGACTAAATAGGAAGCTGGTCAGTCATCCAAGTGAGGAATGACTAAGGCCATGGTAGTTGGGATGGAGAGAAGTCAGGTTTGGAAATAAGACATCGGTTTCCAAACTTGTCTGGAATCATTTGGGAAGCTTAAAAAAAAAAAAAGCTTGTGATTTAATTAATCTGGATATGGCCTGGCCTTTGGAATTTTTAAAAGATCCCCAGATGATTCTAAAGTGCAGACACGTGGAAGGAGTCACTGGTTTAGGGAGTGAAATCAGCAGAACTCAGTTGCTGACTGGCTGGAGTTGAACATGTGGAAGAGGGATGTTGAGGATGGATGAAGCCCATGTTTCTAACACTGGACAAATCCATCAGGTGTATCTCAATGCAGCATTACATGTTTCCTTTTGATCATTTTGTGACACTAATACTTGATGAAAACATTAACTAGGTAGGTCATAAAGCTTTGTAACATGGGCTATGGAAGTATGTGAAAGTGTGGAGGCCATGTAAATGGGCCTGTCAGATTTACTGTCAGAAGCATAATTGACCAAGGGCCCCAGATGCAGTGCTCTGAATCTACCACTGAGTTCTAACCAAGGCTACTCTTCCCACACGTGGCTCCCAGCCCATGACCGAGTAGCAGAGACTCTAAGCCAGATCCGTAACTACAAGATGTGGACTCTCTGATGGGCAACATGGTTTGGGGGCCTCATCAGCTGTGCTGAACTTTTCTTAGAACTTCACTGCAACCTAAGCCTCTTTCTTCCAGGCTTTCTTCTTTCCTTCTGTCCTCCACATGTAGGTCAGACCTACATCATGGTCTGATAGCTCTCCTGGCTCCTCTGGCTCCCCCCCCCATTTCTCTTACAGGCTACTCCTCAAACAATCTCTTGAATGACTAATCCTGTCTTGGTGTCTGTTTTTCAGAGGATCCAAACTAACATACAAGGTTTTAACTTTTTTTAAATTAATTTTCCTATTTGATTCTTATGAAATATGGGAAACAACTCTCCATAATTTCAGCCAAAGATAACTTAAATGAGCTTCCAAGAAGCATATTAGCAAAGCTTCAAATTGAAAGTCAAAATATGCCTGAATTTCCCACATCAAATTCATATGGAAGATTTCTACACAATCTTAACAAAGAAACCCTTTACATTAAAAACTCCCATAAAGCATACACCTATCTGAACACTACAACTACTTTCAAAGGCCAAATGTTTTATGAAAAAATTACAAATTGGCATCATGACGAAGAAAACATGATAGTAGCATGAGTAAGTAATTCTCCTTAATTGTACAACTTGTTGGGAAATGTGTATCCTTATTTACTCTACTGTCAGGAAGTAAAAACTACTTCCATTATAAAAAGATACATAAAATATTATATAAAGCATCTTCTATGTGTCACACATTGTGCTGGGTACTTTACATGGTATATTCATCTTTGCAACCAACTTCTGGAGAAAGTATTATTAAGTCCGTTTTTTAGAAGAATAAACCAAGGCTTAGAGAGGTAGAGACTTGTCTGATTCCCATAGCATAGGGAGCAGAGCTTATATTCAAACTCAGGGAGTCTACTACTCCCCTAAGCCAGGCTGCCTCCTGGCAGAACCTGAGCATGGACCAAAGGAAGGCTTCCTCAAGTAAGTCGTGTTCGTCACAATCTAAGAGGGAGATGTTGTTGCCCTCACCATCCTTACTAGGGATAAGCAGTGACCAAGTCCTCATTCTACAAATGCAAAAACGAACCACACAGAATAACAGAAACAGTGCAGAAAGGGACCTTCATGATCGTCTAGTCTCATGTCTCCACTGGACAGCTAAATAATGGGGTGCCTGGGTGGCTCAGTAGGTTAGGTGTCAGATTCTTGGTCGGATCTTGTCTTGGGGTGATGGGTTCAAGCCCCACACTGGGCTTCACACTGGGCATGGAGCCTACTTAAAAAAAAAAAAAAATCCAATCTGGATAGCTAAATAAATTGGTGAGAACTTCCTCTATTTTAACATACACTTTTAAGATTTGCCTTTTAGATTTACCTATGTGGGCACTTTGCATCTCAGCCCACACCAACAGAGGAAAGCTCTGGGCTGAGGGAGTAGGAGTCATAGACAGGTAGGCGCTGTATGGTTGTTTTGGTAAATTTATTCAAACTAAAGTTGAAAACATTCCACTCCCACGGCACCAAAGAGAAACAAAGATTGCTTCCATCTCCCTCTGGCCCTCAGGTGGTTCCCAGGACCATGAAGCTGGTGGGAAGGGAGAGGCTCCTCCTTTTTTTCCAAGTTCATGTGCTAGTTCCATCAGCTTAGAGCAGGTGAATGAGAAAGGGAAAGGAGGAGGCTCTGTGGTTTCTGGGAAAGAAAAGGGCAGTGTTCCTTGCCAACTTTTTTCTCCCGCACATAAGGTACAACTTTCTCCCTATTGACAGATAATTATTTTATTTTCCCTTTCAAGTGTTCCTCCTACCCTCTTCCAATTTTAAGAGGAAATTCAAGACACTACTGCCCTTTCTGAAAAATTTTCTCTCAGGCAGACTGCCATTAACAACAGTAGGTAAATATTCACTGCAAAGGAACTTCATGTGTTTTATTTTTTCTCCAGCCCACATACGAATTTAATTGAGAATACTAATGGTCATGGTAAACACTTGAATATTATTTGCTATGTTTCCTTTTTTGAAAAAAGAAAAATTAGTTTTTAGTTTAAGTCATAAAGTGCAATTTGTTAGTGTAATGTAAACTACTCTATACTTTGTTCTTCACCTGGGCCCTGGGTAACATACTAAGCAAGTCTGTGAGAGTCCAACCTCTGAATTGCTAATTAGATCACTAGCAATTCATTTTTTAAATAAATAGTCCCTCTGTAATACTTCAGACCCTGAAGCCACAGATGGTCTATTTTTAATCATCAAACTTCAAGGTTTACTTTCCCATGGAATATTTTAAGATTTTTCTGTAGAAATGGCTAAAATTCTAGAAATTTCCCTTGTAATGTTGTAGAGTGTGTCAATGTATACAATCCATCTGAAAGGCCCTTTGATTTTCAAAAGCTGTCGTATAACCTATCCTTCGTCTTTGAAAGAAAGGTTACATGTGAGGGGCGCCTGGGTGGCTCAGTCAGTTAGGCATCCGCCTTTGGCTCAGGTCATGATCCCTGGGATCCTGGGATCAAGGCCCACATCTCGTTGGGCTCCCTGCTCAGCGGGGAGTCTGACTCTCCCTCTCCCTCTGCCCGCTGCTCCCCCTTTTTGTACTCTGTCTCTCTCTCTGCCAAATAAATAAATAAAATCTTAAGAAAAAAAAGAAAGAAAGAAAGGTTACATGTGGAATCATTCCTGTTCTAGGCCCATTCCTTCCTCTCCAGGCTCCAAAATGATTAAATGCTAATTTTCGTTTATTCAGGGACTCAAAACTGGGTCCCAGATTAATCACTTCCACTTGGAAGTGTTTCCTGACCCCCAACAAAGTTAGCTCCCTCCTGATGTGCCCACATAGCTCATGCTTTAAGGCTGGTCCTGGTTTAACTCTACCTTCACTAGAATGTAAACTCTAACAGATCTAAGATCAGGTCAGTCTTGTTGACCATTCTACCCCAGAATCTAGCACTGTGCTAGAAATTCAATAAATACGAATGGAATAATCAAATAGAAGGCTTCCTTCATTCCATCTGAACCCTTATGGAGCACTTTATGTGATGGAAAACGTCTGTGCTCCCTTCCCTAAAATTCCCTCCCAGGTGGGAGCACTCTCAGTCTCATCCCCTTCCAACCTTTCCCATTGCTCTTCCAGTGGCTTCTTTCCCACTACCTTATCTTTATGTCAGTTCCCTACATTCCAGCCTAGCCCATCTTCTCCCTGCCAGCACATGATAGGCACTTAATAAGTATATGTTGAATGAATGAATGCCATGCTTCAAACTTTCCTGGGGAAATGTTATGGCTTTGATAATTATGTTAAACTGAGGAGGTCTAAATACCTATCACTAAACTAAATTTCTCACCTGGGCAACAAACCGGTGTCTCCACAAGAACCCTTACGCCAACATGCTCACATCTAAACTTAGGATTTCCAATTAAACAGCAGATTAATCAAACACAATTACCTCTGTTCCCTCCCCAACCTCCTCTAAAATGATGGCAAAGGAATTTCTTTAAGCAAAAAGAAAAAGGTACAAATCCACAAGCACAAGGAGAACAGAAGGGAATACAGTAGCTAACTACAGATTTCAGTGCATTGTTAGAAGGCAGAAAGTGGATGGAGGCAAAATAACCCAGTTAGGACAGTATGGATGTGGCATTTTTTAAATCATTTCTAAGAATACTAATGATAGTTGCATTTTTTTTCTTCTTTTCAAATTGGCTGTTCCCTCCAGGTACCTTTTTTCCTTTTCTCTTTTACTGTTTAAAGGTTTCCAAAAGCTGAAATAGATACTGCGGGGGGGGCGGGGAGGGGGTGGCTACAGAAATTGCACATGGAGACCCCGGGTACCAAGGAGAGCTCATGCCCTAGCTGGGCTGAAACACCCTGAAGTGGTAGTTCACATAATGAACAGGGAAATGCAGAGCCGCCTTCCCAAACTCTACTCAGGAAAACTGGCAGCTGGCTTATATCTCCCAGGAAGATTAGAAGATTCTTCTCTTAGAAACTGAATACCCTAAGGAGAAGACTTCCAAGTATTTGGAGGTTTCCTCAACAGCAAATAAAATCCACCATCAACAAGCCCTGCCTGTGCCCACACAGCTTCCACACAGCCTTTTTAATGCCCTATTCTTAAGTCTGAACAGATTCATAGTATGAACATAAATGTCAGACAGGGATCTGAGGATCGAAAAAGAGAAAATGAAGGGAAAAAAGGCACCCGGAGGAAACACAGCCAATTAAGAAGGGGAAAAATGCAATTAATGTCCTTAGAGATGAGAAAAGATATTACATCCATAAAATAAGTATAGGATGCTATGAAAAAGAATAAACAGAAGAAAGAGAGCATGCTTGGAATTTAAAATGAGGTAGCCATAAAAACCTTACCCAAGAGTTAGAAGATGACATCAAAGAAATCTTGGTCCCTTTCCTGGAGGGGGTGGGGGGTGGGGCGGGACAGAGATTCAAGGGAAAAAAAACCTTAAAAAAAGATTAGAGAATTGATTCAGGAACACTAACAACTGCCTAAACAAACTGCAGAAAAAAGGAACAGAGAATGCTGTGGGGAGGAAATTATCAAAGAAATAATACAAGTAAATATTCCCCCAGGGACAGGACCATGAAGGTAGTGAGAAGTTAGCTCTGAAACAACCCTTTCCAATTCTACTCTGGATAGATTTTTCACACACTCCTCCTCTCTATACCTACTGTCCTCATCTGATCCTGTCACCTCTCTGGGGACTGGTTCCACAATATCATTACTGGTGGCTCTGTCTTTGGTCTCTACTCCCTGCCCACCCTGTCCAAACCATCCTGCTATTGCCATGCTTTTAAAAGCTTTGCATGCCTGCAGTGGACTGATAATGCTCTCTCTTTACAGCGCCCCCCCCCCCTTTCAGGGTACACCTCAAGGCTTGGAGTCAATGGGTAGGTGTTTTCCCTACCTACTCTAATCCCCAATGCCACTTTCAAACCACTTTATCTCCTAACCCCTTCAAAACTCCCAGCTCTTCTGAATATGTCATCTGAACACACTAGCTAATACTGCTCTTTTTGACTGTCATATGGTTAAGTTACCTTAGTTACTGAAATCCCAGCACCCAGCTCACTATCTTCTCTCTACCATTACTGTCATAATTCCTGGCAATTTGAATATCCATATTAAAAAAAGTCTCCCAAAATCCTGGCCTGTTGTTTTCTTAATTTTCTCAATTCCATCAATATACTCCATGTGGACCACCCACTGCCATGGTCATAGTCAAGATCTTGTCACCACCATCATCTGACTACAAGCTCCTACCTCTCCAGCTTCCCTCAAGAACCTCCAACCCAACATTCTGCAAGAGCACTGGAAACACTCATCAACTGAAAACCTCTTCCTCACCATCCACCATCCATGGTTAAATACCATGTTTCAGGGCACCTGGGTGGCTCAGTTGGTTAAGCGACTGCCTTCAGCTCAGGTCATGATCCTGGAGTCCCGGGATCGAGTCCCGCATCGGGCTCCCTGCTCAGCAGGGAGTCTGCTTCTCCCTCTGACCCTCCCCCCTCCCATGCTCTCTCTATCTCATTGTCTCTCTCAAATAAATAAATAAAATCTTTAAAAAAAAAAAATACCATGTTTCAGTGCTATAATCACTCCCTGGAAAACACTCTTTAAATGCTTTGTTCTTTCTCCCTCCATTCTATTTGCTCTACTTGTCCAACCCTAATAAAGTCTTACTCTGCTCCTAATCCCAAGTAGCTAAACTTCTCCCTAGAAATGGAATAAAATAGACAGAGTTCTGCTAATTGGTCCAAAATTGGACCAAAAATATCAAATGGCAAACAACACTGCCCATCAAGTCCTATTAATTTCTCTGGTACATTTGTTCTCCCCTTGGCAAGATGCTCATTCTCTATTACCTCTCCGTTCTCTCTCCTACTTGAGGTAACTTCTTGTATCCCTCTACTTGCTTCCCTTTCATACTTGATTGAGAACCCAGAAGCTATCAGAGAAGAACTACCTCTCTCACCCTCCTACCACCAATGCATTAATCCAGCTACATATGAACCAATACACTGTGTTTTCTCTGGTCAGCAGGAAGGAAAATTCCTTGCTTCCACATAAGCCATTTAAGAATTGCATTCCTAAAACCATCCTTGATCTCTCCTTACTCTTCAAGCCCCCTCTTTTACCCGGATCATCAACATCAGCACAGAAACATGTTTAAGATCACCCATCTTAAGCAAAACAATGTCCTTGACCTATGTTCTCTGCCAGCTCCCATCCCATATATCTCCTCTCCATAAAACTTCTCTCAAGAGTTGTCTTGACATATAATCTACACATTCTCACTTGCCATTCTCTCAACTTACTTTGATTGTGGTTTCATACTACTTTTTCTTATCATACATATTATATAGGAGGGAAACAGAATATGGTTGTTGGACTTCGACCTCCTGAGTTCCAATCCCTGTTCTGTGACTCACTAGGTATAAAAGCAGCATAACTTGTCTGTCTCAATTTCCTCAGTCATAAAATGGGGATAACAAAAGTAACTGTCTCATAGGGTTCTTGTGAGGACTAAAAAAGTTAGCACACACAAAAGCACACAGAATACTGTTAGCAATACACAAAGTTTTCAATATTGAGGTCAATAATGGCCTTCCTTCATCTTACCACGGCCATTTATGAAGGCTCTTTCCAGCTCTTCCTTATCTCTCAAGCAGCACTGAACAGACTTCGTTAGCTCCTTGCTTCAAACACTTCCCATGTCTTTTGGGACGTCATACCCCACTGGGTTTCCTTCGACTTCACCGAATGCTCCTTTGCAGGATCCTTGCTGGCTGTTCAATTTCTAAATATTGGGATACTGAGCCCTCTCTTTTTACTACCTAAACCCTCCCTAGGTAACCTCACTATGCTTTTAAATACCACCTACGTACTGATGTTGCTTAAATTTATATCTCCAATCCTGGCTGCCCCCTGAGCATCAGGCACAAATATCTAACTGCCCTCTCCACCAGGTTATTAAGTTGGTACTGTAAACCAGTCAGAATCCTTAAGGACTCCTCTCTCCTCATCTCAGCCATGCATCTGCTCCTACCACATCTTCTGATTTCTATAATAGTTATCATCATTCACCCAGTTATCAGGCCTAAAAACTAGAAGTCGTATCTGATTTTTCCTCCTTCCCTCAACCTGACATCCAAATGTTAGCAGTCCTGCTTGTCCCACTGCCAAAATATATCCCAAATCCATCTCTACTTCCTACCAAGCTGCTGCTGCCACCTTACTCCAAACTATCATGATTTTTTCCTGGATACTGCAAAATCCTCCCCATGAGTTTCCCTGCCTTGATTCTTTGTCCCCAACAAGCTAATTTCCTCACAGCAGCCAGAGTAATCTCCAAGTATAAATCAGATCACATCAATTCCCTCCTTAAAACCTTCCAGATGCTTCTCAATACAATTTGAATAAAATCTGAACTAGTGAACTCAGGATATGTGATCTGACCCTCCAACCTTAACTCCTACTATTTTCCCCATCACTTGCTCCACGCCAGGCACACTGGCCTTTTTTCAAACATAGCAAATTCATTTCTTTCTTTCTTTTTTCTTTATAGATTTATTTGAGACAGAGAACACAAGGAGGGAGGGGGGTGGGGGGGGTGGGCAAAGGGAGAAGCAGACTCCCTACTGAGCAGAGAGCCCACTGTGGGGCCCAATCCCAGGACCCCAAGATCACAACCTGAGCTGAAGGCAGATGTCCAACCGACTGAGCCACCCAGGTGCCCCGCAAATTCGTTTCTGCTTTAGGGCCTCTCTACTGGCTGTTCCCTCTGACAGGGAATCTCTTTCCCCAGATTTTAGGAAGGCTAAGCTGCATGTTACCACCTCAGAGAAGCCCATCCATCTAAAGTAGCACTTCCTCCTCCACCCAGTTACAACTTAGCCCAATATTCTATCTTATTTTCTTTATAGCATCCAGAGCCAAATAAAATGCTGTTTGTTTACATGTTTAATATGTTTCCTATCACTGTCACATAAGATCGCACGAGGGTGAAGGGGGCCCTCTTATTCACAGATGAACTCCAGCACCTAGCCCATAGTAGGTATTCAATAAGTATTAACTGAATCAATCTGAAGAAAACGAAAACAGTATTCACTTTTTACTTTTAGCCTAGGGGTAAATGAGCACTGACAAGTTAACTTACTGTTGGTATATCCTCAGTCAAGACCAGTACATTAACCGAAGTCAGTTATTATATAAATCGATTATCACTAAAGAAAAAGAATATTGGTACATCTTATCAGAATTATCATACAAAAAAGAAACAAACTTGCATTTTTAGGTACTTCCACTTACTATTTTGTAACCCCATGTTAAGTTTTAAATTAGATAAGGTATTGAACACTGAAAAAAAAACAAGGCATCTTCCAGACACGTAGATATACAGCCAGGACTCACAGACTCAGATCTACAATACCTGTGTTCTTTCTATCAGATCATGATTTTGTTGACATTATAAGCTATCCAGATATTTCAGAGCACTTCCAATCACAGTGGTAGTAGAAGTCAGAGATATTTTAAAAACCTCAACAGAAATTGCAAATGTTATGGTTTGTAATGCCTAAAATATCAAGTACCCTGATATCAAGAAAAATGGATTCAGGTTTAAAACACTAATCTCCTGGTAATCAGGTATGTTGATGGAAGTTTTTGATTAATAAAATGGGATTTTAATAATAAATGAGTTTGGTAGTCAAAATCTTTTTATAATGGATCACTGGAGTAGTAAAACAGGACATCACACATCCATAAGATCCAGTCCAAATTCTGCAGCATACACAGAGCCTTTTTACTCTGACCCCCACTCTCTCCCAGCTACTTCTCTCTGCATGTCCATGAGTATGGTCAGCCTCATGACCATTTGGAAAATCCCTGTCTATATTTTATGAGCTCAAATGTCACCTCCTCTTTGTAGACGTTCTTAATCCCTTCACAGGCTGAACTCTCTCTCCCCTATGTTCCCAGATGAACTTTGAACTTGATTTTAGGCTTCCTATTATAGTATTTAGTCTGTTACAGGTTTTCCTGGCTAGGCTGTAAATGTTGACTGAATTAAAGAAATATGCCATTTAAATTCCTAAATCAATATGCAAAACATCTGTCACAGAGTAAGTGTTCGATTATAGTAGTCCCCCCCTTATCTGTGGGGATACGTTCCAAGACCCCTCTCTGGTGGACACCTGAAACCACAGATAGTACCAAACCCTATATATACTGTTTTTCCCTAGACATACACACCTATGATGAAGTTTAATTTCTAAATTAAGCACAGTAAGAGATTAACAATACAGAACAATTATAATAATATACTGTAATAAGTTATGTGAATGTGGTCTCTCTCTCAAAATACTTATTGTACTGTACTTACCCTTCTTTGGGACTATGGTTGACCACGGGTAACTAAATCCACCGAAATCAAAACCACAGATAAGGGGGGACTATTGTAATATTGGTCAAACTAAGTAATTATTGACTGAATAAAAAGTCTGATTAGAATTAGAGTTATAGTTAAAAGTTGCCTAAATGACTTAATCTATGTGTAAAATTGAAGGTTTCTTAAATACAAACATATATAAAACCTCCAGGAATTCAGGCCTATGTATGCTTTGTTTTTAACCAAGTTTATTGCTACTCTGGCTAACTGTACATTTTCCCTACACAGGTGAATTTGTTCAAGGGAATGATCACCTGGAAATATCATTGTGTCTAAGAGGTTCTGAGAAGGATGGTCAAGCCTCTAAATCTCACCAATATTCTGACCCAATGAACCCTACTGACTCCTCCCAAACTGTTCTCTGCTTAGAAGTGAATTTTCCTAGATCTCTGATGACATGAATACCCTTCAAAGATCCTACTGCTGTTTCTTTGCGTGGGTCATCACCATTGTACATTCATCACCAGAAACTAGACAGATGACAAACCTAGCAGAAACATGGAATATGCTCTACACAGGTATCATTTTTAAATGAACTTACTGAACTTTATATTGCCACAACAAATCTTCATTTCTTGATGGTTCCTAAAAAAAGATACAGACTTTTAAAATTTAGTAAAAAGTGCTGAGTGATATTTTAGTAATCCTTTGAACTACTTTCCTTAATATGTATTTACTAATAAGATCTCAGCTTCAATAAAATACCACTGAACCTTTAACATTAAAAAATAATGTACTGATAATCTTAATTTCAAAATTAACCATCTAATTGTACAAAGTTTAGCAAAATATTATTAGTGTCTCAAGATTGCTACATACCAATCTAAGATCCAGAGCATATAACAATGTTTTAAAATTTCCCTTTCAAAAACTCAACCCTCATTTCTTTGTTATAAAATACGCCTCTAGTTAGTTATTTAAAAATATTTACAAAGGAAAAATACACCAAAAGTTATCAACAAAGACTGTTTTTGATTTCTGTAGGAGTCTAACCCATTTAAATTCTTCTAAGAGTTATCTTGAGTATGCAGTTTAGAAATGCTTGTTTGAACAATTTAAGCTTAATCTTACTATGTTCATAAACACAAACACAGAGTATGAAAGAACACAACACAAATTGTTGGTTTTATTGGTATTACAATGTAGTTTTAATACAAGCTAAATATAAACACAATTGTTAGATTTTCAGTCACTTATCCTGTGAAACAAAATGCCAAGATCAACCTTGAAGGACTTATAAAAATGAAAATGTATAAAGCATTTTCTTCAATTAGCTCTAAGGACAACATATACAAATGCAAAAATGTGAAAGTGTCAATAATCACATCAAATGTTGAGCTGTTGACTGAGGAGTAAAAAATGATTCTACTTTTAAAATTAAATAGCTTCAGGTAAAAGCATGCAATTTCCCACACCCACTATCTTTGTATTCTGCACAGAGTTCCAAGGCAAAGATTGCTTCTGGCTTTCTGAACCACCAGAGAGGATGATGACCTGTGTGGCTGACTTATCACAGGCCTTTTAGTCTTCTTTCCTGATAGGTCCTTAGCTTCTTTGGAAGGAGGCATATGAATGGGTTTCCATGGAATTGGATTATAAAAGGCTGGTTCTGGATAAGAATTTCCACTGTAAAAATCTAAAATTATTAAAAAGTCAGAACAAAACAAAACAAGAAAAAACTTCTTGAGATCAAAGAAACTACTTATTTTTAAATTTCTAGAAAAATGTTATAGTATCAAAAGGGCAAAATATCACTGACAAGCCAATTTAATCCATTTAAAATTTGAACTCTAACATATTTTCAAACAAGTAACATTTTTCAAATACAGTAAGTGTTGCAGTAAAAATTAAAATATAAATGATAATTCTATAAGTCCAAAGAGTGTTGTCAAAATCTATATAAATAAAAACTCATATAAAATTTTTATTAAGAAATTACTTTTAGAACCCTTAAACTGGGACGCCTGAGTGGCTCAGTCATTAAGCGTCTGCCTTTGGCTCAGGTCATGATCCCAGGGTCCTGGGATCAAGCCCCACATCGGGCTCCCTGCTCAGCAGGAAGCCTGCTTCTCCCTCCCCCACTCCCCCTGCTTGTGTTCCCTCTCTCGCTGTGTCTCTCTCTGTCAAATAAATAAATAAAATCTTTAAAAAAAAAAAGAACCCTTAAACTGATTAAAATCTTCATTTTCTTAACTCAATCTAGGAAACCACTGATTGTGTACTAGTTTTCCCTAGTCAGACAATGAACTTTAGAGAAAAAAAAGGTACACTGCATTATAGCTAAAGTGAATCAAAACTCTTGTTCAGAATCACTGGAATTCTAAATTATTATCAATCAAATTAATCAATTTCATAATATCACTGTAATTTTGATTATTAAGAGCAGTAGAGCATTTGCAGACAAATGTTTATTAGAACAAAACTCATTAAATATGCAAAAAACTTAATAAAACAATCCATTATTGTAGCAAAAAACTTCTAGTCACTATGTATCTTCCCACCTAATGTTTTAACTTTACTAATCAATTGTTTGGTTAAAACCACTGCTTATTCCTCTTTTTTTTCAAACAGAAAAAGAGAAGAGAAAGGAGCAGACCATGCCTACTGCCTAGTAGCTGTAATGGATGACTTTTGTGACACGTAGGAGAGGCCTAAACCCTGACAGCAGGAATGTCGTTCAGACACTGGCAACCCACTTTGACTGCATAGATATGTCAACACACACTTCACCAAGATGGTCAAAACAAAGTCTGGAATATGTTCTATTGTGTGAACAGAACAGAATGGGAGTATTTTTAATAATAAATCACTTAAACAAGTAAAGGCAGCTGTCAGCAAGGTATGAGCTTCCAACATGAAGTACAAAGAAAAACATGCACTGCCATTTATAATCAGAGCAAGCCTAAAGGCCAACCGGTTTTTTGTCGGGTTCATGTGCTGCCTAGTATGCCACCCAGCAAAAGGAATGTGCCAAAGACATCGGAAGCTCTGCCTAAGAGATGGTTAGAAGAAGGGGAGGAAAAATGACCTCTTAAATATATCCTCATTAAGGCTTCAAAAACCAAAAACATAAGAAAGTTCTATGTGTTTCTTAATGGCAGAAATCATTACTTTGCAGTTTTGCAACTACTGCCTTTAAAATATGTCTGATTTATAAAAGAATGACAAAAAATTTGTAGTATCTCTATAGGAATACAGTGTGTTACCATCTTCCAGAAAATAGTAATTTGAAAGAAAAATGATTTACACATTTCTATTTCTGTCAAAAGGAAACATAATGTATAATATTTGCTCCTGCAAGCCATATTTATGTAAGCCACATAACATAAAAACCAACCTGTAAGTTTTCCATTGGCATAACCATAGCTCTTTGCAGCTGGACGAGGTTTATTTTTTGCGTTTTCCAACCATTCCTTAAACCTTTTTTCTGCTATTTCCTTTTTTTCCTGTAATTCAGCTTGCCGTTGTTTTTCTTTTTCCTTAAAATGACAAGACCAAAAAATCTCTAGTGATGTTCTATAACCAAAAATTCTATTCTAATTCCACTGACTCTTTTCCCCAATAACTTCCCACCCCAATGCCTTACTAATCATAAATACTAAATCATATTTCTATAATTTGATAACAAAATTAAACATGATCAGGGATGTAATCTAAAGGTGGCTGCTTCTAAACAACGATAAGACATCAAACCCATGAAGAAAAAAAGCAATTCACTGTTTTAAAATAGACAGTAATTTACAATGTAGTAAGACTTTCATAAAAGTGCATCAAAAGATATTTAAAAGCATAAACCATGAAAAAAAGTTTGAACCTGACTGAAAATACATCAACAGGCTTATAAATATTTCTCAACCTAAGAAAACCACAAATGCATATTCATTTCTGAAACTTCCACATAGTATAAATAAGTAGGGATAGCTTCATGTATTTATTTTACGCTAAGGTGCTGCCAATTTTCTATTAGAAACTTTTTATACAATATAGTTGGCACATATGAACACTAAAGCCATATACTCCAACTGGTCACTTTAATAAAAATACCTTTTCTTTCTTCTTCTTTTCACATTCTTCAGCATTTTTCTTCTTTAACCATTCTTGGTATTTTTCTTTTGCCTTTTCTTGCAAATGTTCTTTCTCCAATTCCTTTGCTGCTTTTTCCTCCATTTCCTTGTTAATTTTTTGTTCCCTTTCCTTTCTTTTCTTAAATAAAAAATGAAGGAATTTTAATTGGAATATCTGTAATTATGCCCATATAAGCAAGGAGTATTATATGCAGCAATTTTCTATACTTATTTCTTAAAAAAGGTGGTAACATAGTGGTTGACACAATGTAGCTTATGAAAATATATAACACACCTGCAATCCCCTGGTCAATTTTAGTCTACCAGCTTTGCTGTAAGTTTCATGATGACAGTAACAAAGACCTTGCCCACCAAAGTATACTCAGAGCCTGTGCCACTGCTAAGTAAACAGTAGGTGCTCCATAAAGATTTGCTGATTAATGAACAGAAATTACAACCTGTTAGATTGTTCTGAATCTTGTATTTTTTAGTAGATGTTTACCTTCACTCTAAAATAGGAGCCATACATTTCCTGACAGTTTGCCAATACAAATACTTAGATACAATCTTTGCCATCTGTGAGCTACAGAGGACAAAAAAATAACATTTTGGACCATTAAATACTGTTATAAGGGCACATACAGACAAATCTCTAGTTATAATTCTTATAAGTCCTACATAGACCAGAGGTTGGCAAACTATGGTCCCCAGACCAAATATGGTCCTGTAAAGTTTTACTGAAATGTGGCCAAATCCATTTATTTATAGATTTGTTGTCTATGGCTGTTTTTGCACCACAACAGCAAAGTTGAAGAGCTACAACAGAGACTGTATGGCCTGCAAAGCCTAAACTATTTATCTGGCCCTTTACAGAAAAAATTTGTCTATGGTTCGATGTTTTTTTCCTTTTCATTCAGAAGATAATTTACCAACCCAGCTACATTCTAAATAAACCAATAACATGGCTTACTCTCCTTATCAAAGGTTTAGAAAATAATCTGCAAGGCATAAGTGTAAGCAGTACAAATGCCAGATGCATTACCCTTCACGGAGCAAAAGAAATTTGACCGAAGAAAAAAATTCCTCCCCTGAAAGCATCTTGTAGAATACTTCAATATAAGCAATTCAAGTAACGCCCAAGTAATAAACATCAGTTACATACAATATACGGCAGATGCTACGCAGGAAAGACAGGTCTTAAAATTCAAAGCCCGGAGCGCCTGGGTGGCTCAGTCAGTTGAGCGACCAACTCTTGAGTTTCGGCTTAGGTCATGATCTCAGGGTCGTGAGATCGAGCCCCATGTGGGGCTCCGCTGCTTCTCTCCCTCTCCCTCTGCCCCTACCCCCTGCTCTCTCTCTTGCGTGCAATCTCTCTCTAAAATAAATAAATCTTAAAAAAAAAAAAAAAAAAAACAAGGCCAAGTCGGTCCCCAAGATGCTATGTGTACTTCTGTCTTGCTGGGCAGCCAACAGCTGCAAAAAGAAATCCTTTCTTGCTGAGAACCCAATCCATTAAAACAATACTGGATTTTACTTCATACTGTCAGAAAAGCTACAAGATTAAAAAGGATCTTGTAGTACATCTTGCTCACTGACTCATGAGACTCCTTCACAACCCTCATCAACAAGGAGTCATCCAGTCCCTACATCGTCTTTAATTATAATAGCTAACATTTATTGAGTGCTGACTCTTTCTATTACTTCTGTATATACTTTATACATGTGTACCAAGTCAATTCTTATAACCACAATATGAAGTAGGCACTATTATAATCTCAATTTACAAACGAGGAAATGAGGCACAAAGAAGTTAAGTCATTTGCCTAAAGTCACACAGATTTGGTAAGTGGCAGATCAAAGATCGTACAGACACTGGAATGAATGTTAAAAATAATTTTATGTCGGGGCACCTGGGTGGCTCAGTCGTTAAGCGGCTGCCTTTGGCTCAGGTCATGATCCCAGGGTCCTGGGATCGAGGCCCGCATTGGGCTCCCTGCTCAGCGGGAAGCCTGCTTCTCCCTCACCTACTCCCCCTGCTTGTGTTCCCTCTCTCACTGTCTCTCTGTCAAATAAATAAATAAAATATTTAAAAAAAAAATTTATGTCAATTAATTCAATTTAAATAAAATTAAATTAATAAAATTCCTTAAAATATATTTTTCCAAAACTGATTCAAAAAAGAAAATAGAGTATCTGAATAACCCTCTACTTGTAAAGATAATTCAGAAATTAAAACTTTCCCACAAAGAAAACCCCAGGCTCTAATAGCTTCACTGCCAGATTTCATCACATATTTAAGAAATAATACCAATTACTACACAAAGTATTTCAGAAAATACAGAAAAAAGGAACACATCCAAACTCATTTTAAGAGCCCAGTACTATTCTGATATCAAAACCAGGCATGGAAGTCATAATATACTAACAGGAATAATGCAAGATAACTGTTCTCATCATCAAAAACATGAAATTCTTAGGTATCCATTTAACAAAAGATGCATAATACCACTGTACCTTGAAAACTAAAAAACATTACTGAGAGAAATTAAACATGACCTAAATAAATAGAAAGAAAAATCATGTTTATAGATTTAAAATTTGATATTACTAAGATAGCAATTTTCTCCAAAATGATCTATATATTTAATGAAATCACAATAGTGTCAGGCATTATCAAAGCAAACGGGATCAGAGAAATTCATAAGCTGATTCTAAATTGTATATGGAAAGACACAGAGTAACTAAAAACAATTCTGAAAGAGAAGAAAAAAATGGAAGATTTACACTAAGTAGAAGAATTATAAATTCAATAATTATAAAGCTATAGTAACAGGTTAGTGTGGTACTGGCACAGGACTAGATCAAAGGGAGAAAAAAGAGTCCGGAAATAGACCCATACTTATACAGTCAATTGATTTTAAACAAAAGTGCCAAGGTAATTAAATAGGGAAAAGATTATCTTTTCAACAAACAGTGTTAGAACAATTGGACATCCATATGCCAAAAAAAAAAAAGAAAAAAATGAACCTTGACCCTTAACTCATACCACACATTAAAATTAACTCAAAATACACATACAGGTAAAAACTAAAGTTCTACAACTTCCCGAAGAAAACAATGGAGAATATTTTTACACATATGGTGTAGGCAAATGTTTCTTAAATAGGACACAAAACTCACAAGCTACAAACAAAATTTTTAAATATGGAACTTAATCAAAATTTAAAACTTCTCTTTAAAAAAATTACCATTAAGGAAAATTAAATGGGAAGAAATACTTGGAATACATACATGTGATAGGACTTAAAGGAATATATAAAGAAATCGTACAACTTATGAATAATACATACAATTCTTCCACAAAATGGGCAAAAATTTAAGCACAAAACAAAACAGGAAATGAGATGTAGAAATGGTTGATAGTGTTATAGACAGAATCGTGTTGCCCAAAATTCTTATGTTGAAGCCTTAACCCTCAAAGTGACTATATTTGGAGAGAGGACCTTTAAAGAGGTAATGAAGGTGATTAAAATCGTAAGGGTAGGGCCCTAATCCCATAGGACTGGTGTCCTTGTAAGAGGAAGAAGAGACATCGGGGATATTCATGCAGAGAGAAGGACATGTGACGGTATGGAGAGAAGGCATCCATCTTGCAAGCCAAAAAGAGAGGCCTCAGGAGAAGCCTTCGCTGATAACCAGCATTTTAGACTTCTGGCCTCCAAAACTATAAGAAAATAAATTTCTGTTGTTTAAGCCACGCATTCTGTGGTATTTTGTTATGGCAGCCCTAGTAGATTAATACAACAAGCTTATGAAAAGATGCTAAATATCATTAGATCTCAGGGAAATGAAAATTAAAACAGCAATGACATACCACCACATAGCCACTAGAATGACTTAAACTGAAAAAGACTTGACAATATCAAGTTTGGCAAGGCTGTGGTGCAACTGGAACTTTCATACAATAGTGGTGAAAAGGTAAATTGATACAAGCACATTAAAAAAGTTTGGCAGTTTCTTTTAAACACATACTTACCATACAACCTGGCAATTCAGTTCCTAAGCATTTACCCAAAAAATGAAAACAAATGTCCACAGCACGACTTGTACATAAGTGGTCATAAAATTTTATTTGTAATACCCCAAAACTGAAAGCAACCATTTTTCCAACAACTGGTAAATGGATATACAATTTGTGGTACTGCACAGAATAGATTACTACTCAACAATAAAAAGGTTCAGTCTTAATACTAGGAAATTTTAAAAACAAAAGAGGCCCAACTCAAAAGAATATATATTGTACGATTCCATTTATATGAAATTCTAGAAAAGGTAAATCTAATCCACAGAAACAGAAAGCAGACTAATGGTTTCCTTGGAGCTGGGACTAGTTGCGGGTAGGGAACAGGGGTTGAATGCCAAGGGACACAGGGAAGTTTTTGGAGTGACAGAAATATTCTATATCTTGACTGTGGTGCTGTTTATTACATAGGTACATAACTTTGTCAAACCTCATCCAAATTAAGATAGGTTTATTTTATTGTATGTAAATTATAGCTCAATGAAGTTTCTTTTAAAACATCAAAAAGACTTTCTGTAGAATTCAAGCTGGAGAAGAGAGAACGGAATGCCTTTAGTTAGCACAAGGAGAAGAGAGCAGGCACTCAGAGGGATGCACTAAGATAGAACGGACAGCTACTAAGTGGCTTCAGATTTTCTGGCACTCCAGTTCTATACCACACAGAGCACAACAATAAATCTTCCTTTTTTTAAGATGGGGCCCTGATAGAACCTTTGTTTCTTGCAACTGAAGGAAACTAACAAAATAACTGGCTACTTAAAGTTTCTGAACTTCTATTTTGGTTCCTTCAGTAGTATCTGGAACATAGTAAAAGTGTTGAATGCGTGAATGATGCATTGGGTAACAGTGTTATCATATGCTTTACCAATCTGAATTAATTTTTTACACTGAAAAATCAGTTCCATGTTTTGAGAATTAAAAGTAATTTTATTTTTAACTATTTTTTAAAACAATGAAGGTAAATAAGGCCCTTTCACAACACATGTGGTAACACACTGTAAAAAAAAAAAAATGAATTAGTATGGCCACACAAATGTAAGAGTACCAGATGAGATAAGCCATTTATTTGAAAAGGATTTAACAATTTAGTGTCAGAAGAAACCAACTTTGCTAATGGATACATAAATTCTTTTTGTCTGATTTTTTGATAGAACACAGCGAAAATGACTTAGAGAAAATTATGTGCCAGATATAGCTAAAATGTGAATGAAGCGAGAGGCAGCAGGGACCACACACCATGAAATGTAAACAGAGATGCCAGACGGGAAGAGAAGAACCAGGAGAGCAGTCTTTACAAAGAGAGGTAAATCTAACTGAGACTGAAAGAAGAAATCTGATAGATCTGAAAGAAAAAAAAACACAGAGTAATCAATTATTCCTTAACTTGTACAAGAGTTCTGCAGAATAAATAAATTTAATTTCTCAGAGCTTATTTTTGAACCATTCTCATACTTATGGAATCTTGCTTTCAATAATTGGTGATTTATGTCAGGACAAACCATTTCCATCCAAAAGAAAAAAAGTTTTTTTCTCAAATAACTGGATTAGATCTACTGACACTAATTAAAATAGAGACTATATCATCTCTCAGCAGTATCTTACATTCTTAGACAAATAACAACTATGTTTGACTGGCATGGTAAAATGAGCTTAATGGAGTTAGAAGATAAGAGAAGCTTTTAGAGGAGAGAGCATACTATTCTGTACATGTAAAACTGTTTTGTTTTATAGCTATAAACTACACAAAATATCACACAGACCTTGCAAATAGTCACACAGATTTATTCTGATTTGGGCACTGATTCACAAAGAACTTTCTTATTGTATTATGGAATGAAGCAAACTTAAAAATAATAATGATTTACTTGTGAAATTAAGAACAAATACATCTATGGTTATAACACACATCTGTCCAGCCAATTTTCTTCTTACAATACCTGGATGACAGAAGCTATGTCATCTTCAACTTACTGAAATTATTGACCACTCTTACTAATGCCACTGAGCATTAGATTCAATAATAGTTAAGGACAATTAGAATTAAAAATTTAAAACTGTCTTATAATCTAAACATCTGACTAAACTCATAAAATTGGATCAAATAATAAAAGCAGTATCATTCTAAATATGTGAAAATTACAATAGAAAACAGATAAAAAGGTAAGTATTTTCAAAATTTCTAATTTGTAATCCAATAAAAGAATGTATTAAAACTGAAAGATAACAGATTTATTCATTCATTCCAATAACAAATGCTTACTGATCTTATAATAGAGAAAAAGTAATATAAAAAATAATTCTTACCCTTAACTGTCTTAAAATTACAAGGAAGTAAAGACATACGCATAATCCAAAATAGCCACAAAACATATACAAAATACAAAGTGATATAAATTGAACAAGGATTCAGAGACGGAAAGAGTTTCTATTTCTAGCATGTGATCAGTGAATGATTCATGTAGAAAATACTTTGAATTGGATAATAAAGGGAAAGGTAAGGTGGACGATATGATGAGATTCCATGCTGATGAAGTAGAATATAAAAAAATAAGGAAGTGAGAAACAAAATGGAAATGTTCTCAAAATTTCTCATGACTACATATCCTGGGGAGTGGGGAGCACAGTCTATTGCTTGGGATTTCTCTGAAATCTACTGTGTATCTTAAAAATAATATAAAATTTATATTCTATCCCCATTAAATATCTATGCTTGCTTTAACATGAAAATAACATTTTTCCTCCCAAAAATTTTCAGTAAAACTAATACTCTAGGAAGATGGACCACGATTATCCTATGTGTGCTCCCAAAAGAATGCCAGTAAGAAGCAACAGCGTAAGATGAAGAGAACCACAGGTGGAAGAAGACATGGCTCAGAGAGCAGACTAGTAGATCTTTAACCAGCCAGGCTAGAATTGTTAAAACATTATTTAGAGGACAGTAGGGAATCATAAAAAATATATTCTGAATTGGGGAATGACACTGGACTTTTTCAGCAAGATCAGCCTGGCAAAGCCACAGAGGATGGATTCATTCACTCAACAAATATTTTTGGGCATCTACTATGTGTCAGGCACTGATCCAGCTGCTGGAGAACTGAATAAAAGAGACAAAACTCTCTGCTCTTATGAAGCTTACATCCAGTATGGGGAAATAAACAGTAAATAAGTTGAAAGATGTAATGAGACCAGACAGGAAGAGACTGCAAACAGGAGAGTGGTGACAACAGAGGAAAGGTGATGTCAGGGGAAGTCACAAACAACAGAATAACTCTGATTATGCCTAGGTGACTGAGATGACAGTAGTATCAATAACAGAAATCAAAGGAGAATGGGCAAAAATGGGTTGTTATAGATTTGCAGGCTCAGAGGTGCCTGCCAACCTAAGAGATGGAAGTCCAAGACCCCAGGAAGTCAGGCCGAGATACAGACTCCATGAGCACCTGCAGCAAGATACAAGGAAGCCACGTGAGGGAAAAGGGAGAGAAGCAGAGAACAAAGGGTAGAAGACTGAGACTTGATAAATGTCCACGAAGGCAGGGGAAAAAAAAATCAGGTCAAAGAATGAATCTCAGAGAAAATAACAAAAACCTAGGTTACGAGGAGTAGATGAAAAGAAGACTTTGCAAAAGAGCTGTCAGTATGTGGGTGCAGATTTTTTTTTCCTCCTTACCTGTTCATTCTTTTTCTGAACCCATTCCTTGTGCTTTTCTTCAGCAATTAACTTTCTTTTTTCACGTTCTTCCATTTCTTTTCTTTTTTCTAGCTGTTGATTTAATTCCTACGGATTTTTATTCAAACAAAGGCAGCATTTAATAGAAGTACTCAAATCACATATTAAAAACAAGGCTGACATTAACCAAATTAAACAAGAATATAATTTCCTTTATAGAAAATACACCATTTGTGGCAATAACTTACTGACTTAAGTAACTAGTCTATGATGAAAAGAAAGCATTGGTAAAAACTATAAGTCATTTTTTAGAAATGCAAATAATTGCTTGGCAGCAAAACACTAGTTTCTTAGACTAAACTTCAGCTAAATTACCCTCATTGAAATCAACTTTCCCACACATAAATTTGGCATCACTGTACACTATTGGCAGAAGCTCAAGAGAATTGCAACTTTTTTTAGTTATAAAAAGCTTCTAGATTCTTAATGCAGATAAAGGATAGGAGTTAAATAATCCCTAAATTAAAATTTTGATTTAGAGTTACCAAAGAAGAAATGCAAAGAAACGATTCAATTTTCTTAAAGGAAAAAAAAAGAATCCAGATTTTTCTTCACTGATTTTATAGCTGCTGCAGTGTACCAAAACCACATTCATATCCCAGATTATTTAACTGCCTTGCTGTCACTCGAATCTACACGTTTGGGCATTTCCTCAAGAGAAAGAATGTAGAAGGTATGGCCAAATAAAACTTCGAACTGAATGCCACCACTCTGTCACTCATCAGTTAAATTACTGCATTAGTTGAGAATGCTGTTCAAACTAGACTCCTAGGACTCTACTGCCATAATTACTAGTTATTTTATTTTTCTTCTCTCTCCTTAGATACTAATAATCAGACACTTTTATATATCTTTCATTGGACCTCACTCCTCCTCCCCATCCCTCCCTTTCCTGAAGACCTACCTACCTGAGTGTGGGTGCTAGTGGGAAAGCCAATTTTTCAACTCTCAGATAATTCCAGTGTGTTAAATGAAATGAAGATAAAACTTGACACCAAGAACATATCTTTTGGACTTTAGAACAACTGGTCACAGGATGACCTCTCATGTCTTCCATGACCTCTCATCCTAAAATTCTGCTGCACAGAAAACAGCTGCCCTCATTCATTCAGAAAGTCTTCCAACTTTTAAACACTATACACCCCTCAGCCCCTCAAAAAGTAAAATATCCATCTGGTTTTTAAAGGGATTTTTCATGACCTCTGCAGAGGTTATGCCTTGATTATTCACTTAATGCTTTTTTGATGCAGTGTCTATTGCAAAGATAGCAAGAACTAGATACAGATGAAATTCCAGACATCTCCAATCTAATGTGATTCTACATACACAAAAGAATTAAAGCACTGCATTGTGAGGAGCTGTGTATAATGGTTCCAAAAAGGGAAGGGAAGGGAAGATGAGATGAGAAACAGTGTGGACCAGGGCAGTCAGAAATGAGTACCAGAGAGAGACAGTGAGGAGACTGCTTGACTAGATGAGGGAGTGGAGGGGGACAACTAGAAAATTAGAGTGTAGTACTAACTAGATGGGAAAAAGGTCTTTTGAGACAGGTAGAGTAAATTGAACACTATGAAGCAGGAATACATGGCAAAGGCGATGGTTCTGAACCCTTAAAGGCTGAAGACTATATTTGAAGGAAGGAGAACATCTCTGAGGGAGCTGACTAGGAGGTTTCCACAGTGCAGGAGTTGTGAGGGGAAGAAGGTCTGAGGAGAAGTGTGTGTATGATAGGCTAGATACAGATCTGACAACCATATATCCAAAATTTTCTAAAACAGTCTTATTTTATTTTCAAGGGAAGTAATTATTTAAACATACAACTAATAATATGATTGATTTTATTTATGTACCCTTTTAAGATTCGTCACATAATTAAATTAAAAAATCAGGGGGAAAAAAAAGGAGACTGTGTTCCCAAATTTTAGTTCATATAAGAATTAAAGATGAAGAGTCAAAAGTACCTAGAAAATGCAAAACTGACCCAAACTGTGCTCTACTCTCAGGATGTCTGGTCAAGTAATTTGCTACCCCAGAATACATCCCTTTCTGAGACACAACCCCCACCCCCAAATACACACACAAGGCAGCCCCTCTCAGAATTCCCAGCCTGAATGCCTCCACCTGTTTACCACCAGGGTACGCCTCTTCCGGACACAGCCAGTGTCCTCTCCCACAAGGCCCCTAGAATGTCTTCTGGGAGACCACTGAGTTTCCACAGGATTATTGCTATTTTCCCAAACAGTGAATACTTGATTATGGAAAACCAAAATCCAAAGAGGATCCTAAACATACATTTTTATTTCAATAACTTTTGCTGACTTTCAAAGAACTTTTTACCACTGAGAGTAACAATCAGGAAAAGTGACAGTATTGAGTTTCACCAACTCTAAACCCTGCCCTATTTCTTTGTTAAGGGCTGAAATGGCCATAGGCAGGATGGGAGAAAAAAAGAAAAAAGCACCTGGATTATTCACAACCTACATCATTTTTTATAATTTACAACAGATTGTATTAAAATGTTGAAGTAAATGTTAAAAATTAGAATTAGCCAAAGGTTATAGAGAATTTATAGCAGTCTGCCAGAGAATTTTTTTAAATAATAGAAATTTAAATATAGGTGGCTCAGTCGTTAAGCGTCTGCCTTCAGCTCAGGTCATGATCCCAGGGTCCTGGGATCGAGCCCCGCATTGGGCTCCCTGCTCCGCGGGAGGCCTGCTTCTCTCTCTCCCACTCCCCTGCTTGTGTTCCTGCTCTCGCTATCTCTCTCTCTGTCAAATGAATAAATAAAATCTTTAAAAAAAAAAAGAAATTTAAATATAAAATGTATATGATCTACAAAACCAATATGCTAGTTTTTATAATACTAATGTTCAACATTTACTATATTTGTCATTCAACATTAGTTACAGATGTAAAAAATTTTGTAAGCAGGTAATTTTGATGAATTAAAATAATTTAAAAAAAATTTTTTTTTACATTTTCTAAAATAGGAGCGCCTGGGTGGCTCAGTTGTTAAGCGTCTGCCTTCAGCTCAGGTCATGATCTCAGGGTCCTGGGATCGAGCCCCGCATCGGGCTCCCTGCTTGGTGGGAAGCCTGCTTCTCCCTCTTCCACTCTCCCTTGCTAGTGTTCCCTCTCTCACTGTCTCTGTCTCTCTCTCTGTCAAAAAATAAAAATAAAGAATGAAGGGGGGGAAATCGGAGGGGGAGACGAACCATGAAGGACTATGGACTCTGAGAAACAAACTGAGAGTTCTAGGGGGGAGGGGGTGGGGGATGGGTTAGCCTGGTGATGGGTATTAAAGAGGACACGTACTGCATGGAGCACTGGGTGTTATACACAAACAATGAATCATGGAACACTACATCAAAAACTAATGATGTAATGTATGCTGATTAACATAACATAATAATAAAAAAAAGAAAGAAAAAAAATAAAGAACCTGAAAATTGAAAAATAAATAAATAAATTTTTTAAAATACTTTTTAAACTAAATCTTACATTTAGTTTAGACATTTGTTTCAGACATCTGAAACAAATGTCTAAACGTCTGTTGCTGAAATAAAATTTATGAGAAGAGATGATCTTTTTAAGGACCCAATTATCCTTTACATTTTCCTTTAAGTTTTCAAGGAAGGGGGCACCTGGGTGGCTCAGTCGTTGAGCATCTGCCTTCGGCTCAGGTCATGATCTCAGGTTCCTGGGATTGAGCCCCGCATCGGGCTCCCTGCTCTACAGGAAGCCTGCTTCTCCTTCTCCCACTCCCCCTGCTTGTGTTCCTTCTCTCGCTGTGTCTCTCTCTGTCAAATAAATAAATAAAATCTTAAAAAAAAAAAAGTTTTCAAGGAAGAAAATAAGACCACAGGGGTAAGTTCAAAATTAAATACTAAGTCTGACCCATTTATTTCTACAACACATCTTGGTATTACGGAAAAAAACATTTATTACATTGGAAGTTGAAAGAACCAGGACCCAGTCCCAGCTTTGCCATGAAATGAAATGTTGGCAAAGTTACTTTCTGGCCCTCAAAAGGAATCTGAGATGAATCGTTCTTTATGGTTAATAATCTATGCTTTTAATGATATGATTTACAAACAAATTAGAGAATGCAGTAAATTAGGACAGAAGAATAAGAAAAGCATCACTTAGAAAATAAAACAAGGAAAAGGCATGAAAAAAATGTGAATACCACAACAGCACAAAATAAACTTATAAAGTGAGTAGTTGGCCTGTATGTTAGGATATCCCTGGCATGACTGATATGCTAAGATTTATGCTAAAATATTTTAATTGCTTTAGAGTTAAGTAATGATGTAGCCATAAGAAATTTCAAAGTACTAAATACATGAAGAGATTTTCATCTTTCAACTAATTATACTCTGCTATATGCTTAATCATTGTGGTAGGGACTTTATATTCATTATTTTAATCTGTTCTCAAAATATATCTTTAGTAGTTATTATTTCCATCTGCTTTAACATGTAACAACAGTGAACTTTCATTGAATGTTTCCTATATACTAGGCTGTAACCTTATGTTCACTTAGCCCTCATTAACAACACTATGAGGTGAATAGTATTCTCCCCCTTTGACTGATAAAGAAATTGAGGCACAGCGAGGTTAAGGATATGCCCAAGATCCAAGTTTTGAATCCAGGAAGTACAGCCTAAGAATTTCTGCTTTTAGCCACTTTAGGATTGCCTCTCTAACATCTGGTTTATAAAGAGACTAGGGGCTCAGAGATGTTGGGTAACTTTCCCAAGGTCACAGAATGGCAAGGCTAAAATTTCAGCCTTGTTCTGTGTGACTCCAAAGCCCAGGCTCCCTTACAAATTTTTTTGTAATTTAATTAACTTTTATTGTATGCTGACTCAAAAAATGACTTGAAGTGGTCCTCCTTTCCTTAACGTAACAAGTGAATTCTAGTGAGGTTAGAGCTAAAGCTAAATACCATAAACTGAACTCCACTTTACCAATGGCTCGCTAGATCAGTGTTTTCCAAACTGTGAGTCCAAAACCAATTTAGTGGGTTATGAGTGGCCTTTAAAAACAAAACAAACAAAAAAAAAAAACAAAAAGAAAAAGAGAATAGCATACCAGGTTTTGCACAAAATTAAGAGATCATTTCAGATACGTACATGTATGGATTTGTGTGTGACATGAAGCAAAGCAGATTTCTCACAATGAACAAAATATTTTGAAAGCCACTGCACTAAATAATGGAATTAGTAATGTTAAAACTTGAGGCTGAGATAAGAGTCTGGGGTCTCAATAATACACACTCATCCTGAAAATAAATGAAAAACCTTTAAGAAGGCTATGAATAGCAATGTTATCAGTAATAACACTAATAAAACACTACCAGTCACCACATTTTGTCTCATTTAAACCTCACAAAAGTCGTGTGACATAGTTATTATTTTTATTCTTATTGTACAGACAGGAAATTGAAGCAAAAAAGTTTAAACAAGCCCGCCTGGCATCAAATCTTAAGGTCTTTCTCAAGCCCTCTGACCTTGTAAGAGGAAACAAGTAGTACTGTGTACTTTTCCAGGAATAAATTTATTTTTTAGAATACAAATATCATGCAATAGGGAAATAGAATGCACTGGTTTCTACAGTCATTTGAATCATGCCAAGCTTCCTGAATATGTGACTGCGTATCTGGTTCAAAATCCATCGCAGAAATAATTAGTTTCAAAACTGATACGGGAAATCTATTCCAAGGAAGATCATGGAGGGCAATGCTTTAGATCCAAGGATTATTATGACAACATAGTTACTAATAGATTAAACTTAAATATATGACAACAGTGAACCAATTAACTATATTCTAATATATATCTAATACTTATTTTAAAGATTTTATTTATTTGAGAGAGAGAGCACGCATGCACATGTGCACATGGGGGGAGGGGCAGACAGAGAGGGAGAGAGAGTCTCAAGCAGACTCCACTCCCAGCGCACAGCATGACATGGGACTTGATCTCACAACCCTGAGATTCTGACCTGAGGCAAAATCAAGAGTAGGACACTTAACCGACCAAGCCACGCAGGCACCCTATGTCTAATACATTTAAAATATATTTTAATAATCTTAGCCAGCCATTTAGAAATGATGTTGTAAAAATATTTATAATGATACAGAACCATATTAACAGTGTAACAGGCAGAAAAAAGGTTACAAAAGAGTTTGATCCTGTTTCTTTAGAAACAAGACATACCCCTCCCCATTCAAATCTACTTGGTTTCTGTGATCAGATAGGAAGAGTTCAGATAGTGAGTCTGGATACTAGGGGATGCCAAATCATCCAAATCTCTTTAGTTGCTAGTTTCTCAACAGCAAATAGTAAGAGTTAAAAAAATGAAGGATTCATGTGAAAATGTATCTCACACTACTTTTTGAGTTTGGAGAGTGAGAGTTTAGAGACAGTCACAAACACAGAGATGTCCATAAGCAAGGCAGGGCAGCACAGAGAACTGAAAAACCCTGAAAGCCCAGCAAATTGCCATCTCCCCACATGCACTCACTCTAGGGCACATGCTCTGAGTAATATGGGGTAGATTCTGGTCTCTATTTCAATTTTGGTTTCTCTTTCTTAAAAATTTTACCAAGTAAATACAGTTCCATTTACTTTAGTTAAATGTATATACAGTGAAGCTCCATTGTATGTGTCTTTATTTAAACATTTCTAGATTTTTTTTTTAAATATACTCTCAAGAAAATCTGGAAGTCTATATGCAATAATATTAACCATGGTTACCTTCAGGTGGTGAAATTAGAAATTTTAATGTTCTTAATTATGCTTAGCTGTATTTTCCAAATGTACTTACAGTGAACATGTATTATTTTTACAATAAGAGTTATTAAAATGGATATAGCAAACTGATACAAACAAATGGAAAAATTTTGTTTTGAGGGATATCAACATAAACATTTTAATTTTGACAGCAGCTCTAATTTGTTAACTCATAGATTAAGCAAAAAGGATACGTCTAGTTTTACCTCCAGGGCTTTCTGTTGCAAACGGTCACGTTCTACTTTTTCTTTGCCAACAAACCACACTTCCCATGGTGTCAGGCGGCTTTCTGGTAGGTGCACCTGTTTCTGTTCTTCTTGGTTATCTTCTGATTCAGCCACACTATTCCAAAGAGGGAACACATAGCACTTGTACTCAAAACTCTTTGGCTTCACATTCAAAATCACTTAACTATACAGCGAAAGCAGAATTTAATAATATATTTACAATACTGTGATTTTTATAAATGCATATATATGAATTAATTATATATAAATATACACTTGAAAAATCATGCACAGAAAGTCCAATATTTGAATTAGTTTATCTATCAAACTGCCTTGGAATTCCTTCATCTCCTAAAATCACACTATTTAAAAACCCATTGGGATAACTCACACCCAGTCTATTTGCCTCAATGACAATTTTTTCTTAAAAATCTCTTGTCTGGACAACTAATTACAAGACATGATCCTAATCATATCCCGGAGCAGACTTTTCCCTTTTCATCCCTTAAATAGTTCAGGGGAAAAAAAGAACATGTATATATATGCAGAGAGAATGATAAAGCAAATGTGTTAACAATTAAGGATTCTAGGTGAAAGGTGAACAGAAATTCTTTTTTTTCATAAGATTTTTTTTTTTTTTAAGATTTTATTTATTTATTTGACAGAGAGAGACACAGCGAGAGAGGGAACACAAGCAGGGGGAGTGGGAGAGGGAGAAGCAGGCTTCCCGCAGAGCAGGGAGCCCAATGCGGGGCTCGATCCCAGAACCCTGGGATCATGACCTGAGCCGAAGGCAGACGCTTAATGACTGAGCCACCAAGGCGCCCCAAGATTTTATTTTTAAGTAATCTCTACATCCAACATGGGGCTTGAATTTACAACCCCGAGATTAAGAATTCCATGCTCTACTGACTGCGCCAGCCAGGTGCCCCAGAAATTCTCAACCTCTGTAAGTTTGAAATTGTCTTGAAATAGTTACAAAAAATATATATGGCTCTTGTGTTCTTTAATGTTTTAGTTCTACTCCCTTTTATCAATTCTTCAGACAGGGTGTCTACGATTCTCCATTTTGGTTACCGCATCTCCCATATGCACCTCTGTCAGTCTGACTCGTCTAGGTACATGGAAAAGTAACTACTCAAGCTCAAGAGAAGCAGGGTGGGGAAATACTGGGCCTCAGCCAGATACACAAGCCTCAGATAACTGAGCAAAAGCAGAACCATTAGGACCCAAGGAAAGAAAGGTTGTTCAGGACCCAAGGCAGCTCTAAAGACTAGGTGTTAACTGTTTATCTTTGGGTGGTATCTGGGTGGCAGAATATAAATAATTCTGTATTTTAAACTTTCTTATTTTCCAAATTTTCTGCAACGCACACATATGCACTACTTCTGTAAATGGACAGAAATTTTTATAATTCTCAATATAAAATAAAGAGTAAAAGATTTCCAGAAATAAATTTCAACATATTTCTAAAAAAATAAATAAATAAAGGCTAGTTGTTTATAGACTCAGCTCCTCTGTCTCTTTAACATTCCTGCTTCAGGCCACCAAATGCCTCTCCCACCACTCTGCACAACCTTTTCTACCTCATAGCTTCAGCTTACTCATTTTTTTCTGCTGCTTTCTTCATTCATCCATGCCCTCCTGCAATCTGCATTCTGGTGGGAAAGAGACACTGCTGATGTGTTGTTTATTTCTCATATGTATCTTTTCTTCTCCAGACTTTATCTGCTCCCACAGTCTGAACTATCACTAGGTGCTGATGATCAGTCATTCCAGGCTAGATCTTTCTCCTGAGCTCCAGACTTCTTTCCAACCATCTGATAGACAGCTCCATTTAACTATCAATCAGCGACAACCAAGTCTAATCATCTTCTACCCTCTATCCACTACCCTCTCCACCAAGAAAAATTTTACTCCTCCTTTATAATCCTATGCCAGTGAAGAGTACCAATACCCACCCAACTAGTCATGCCAGCAACCCAGACCTGTGACTCCTCCAGTGCCCTCTGTCTAGATTTCCTCCCCCGACCACCCACACCCACATAATTACCTAGTCATGTCTTTTCTACTTCTTTCCATTTTCTCAAGCCATTCTCCTCTTCTCCAACCTTACAACCACTGTTTGGACATAACTGGCCTTTCTCCCTGTTTCAAACCATTTTCCACAACTGTTGCCACATTTACCCTTCAAATGCATCCTTCCATCATGTCACTCCCTACCTCGAAGTTCTTCTGTGGCTCCTTTGCCCAAAAGATAAAATCCAAACTCCACAGCCTGACACCCATGAATTAGCTGCTGCCTGTCTTCCCAGCTACTGCCTCTCTTCTTATGCCAATGGCTGATCTGGACTATTTCAGTTTTGTTGAACTTAAGCAGACTGATGAATGTGCCACGCCCTTGTGCTCTGCAGTTTTGTCTAAAACGGAAATGCCTCCATCTCCACCGGTAGCCATGCAAGAGCTTAGATTTGGGAATAAAACATTTGGGGTGAATCTCTACCTGCTTCCTCCTGGCTAAGTACATTTCTTAACCTATTCAAGCCTCCATTCTTACCTGTAAAATAGAAATAGCGGCAGAGGCTACCTCACAGGCACTACTGAACGAGACAATCTATGCTAAAGTGCACAGATTCTGTGCACTCAGTAAGCATTTGACACACGTCATTTAGTAGGAGGAGTATGGCTAATTCCTATTCTCCCTTTAAGAGTCAGCTCAGGCATTAATCTTTATTGCCTCACAGTAAAACTCTGCAAAAAATCTGGACTAAGTACCTTGGGCTTTCTGTCACTTGTCCATCTCTGCCATAGGCTATGAATTCCTTACAAACAGAAAGCATGTGTTAACTCATTTTTTATTTCAAGAGTCTAGCGTGGGGTCTAGAACATAGTAACCTCCTAAGAAATGTTTGTTGAGGGCCGCCTGGGTGGCTCAGTCGGTTAAGCGTCTGCCTTCAGCTCGGGTCATGATCCCAGGGTCCTGCATCAGGCTCCCTGCTCAGCAGAGAGCCTGCTTCTCTCCCTCTGCTCCTCCCCCTGCTTGTGTGCTCACTCTCTCTCTCTGTCAAATAAATAAGTAAAATCTGAAAGAAAGAAGAAAGAAAGAAAGAAAGAAAGGAAGAAAGGAAGGAAGAAAGAAGGAAAGAAAGAAAGGAAGAAAGAAGGAAAGAAAGAAAAAGAAAAAGAAAGAAAGGAAGGAAAGAAAGAAAGAAAGAAGAAAAGAAATGTTTGTTGGAAGAGCACGGTATTTTTTCATTTTATTTTATTTTTTTAAATGACATTTTAGGGGCACCTGGGTGGCTCAGTCAGTTAAGTGTCTGCCTTCAGCTCAGGTCATTATCTCGGGGTCCTGGGATCAAGCCCTGCATCAGGATCCCTGCTCAGCGGGGAGTCTATTTCTCCCTCCCTCTGCCCCATCCCCCGCTCATGCTCTAATAAATAAAATCTTTTAAAAAAATGACATTTTAAATATTAAATTCCTTGCCTTAACATTTTTAACAGATGATAGCGTATACACTACAAAATGTATAGTATATACACTACAGCGTTACCCATAATCGAGAGGCTCGATAAGCAGCTTTTTATGACTAAGATATGTATTAAGGCATGGTTTTCCTAATGGATAGAGTGATATAAAAAGCAGGATAGAGCTGGATAAACAGAAGGCTCAAGGCATATCATAAGACTCCAGGAAAATACTTGGCATCATCTTGTCTGAAGTAAACTATGAGCTTCATCTCAGTCCTGTCCAACACATTTGAAGGCCCATGCATCCTCTAAGCATGGCTCTATGTACACCTAAAATAACTGGAGCTCATATCACCATGCACACCTGATACCTGAGTCTATCTCTGTGTCTGATGAACAATGGACAAAGGCATAAAATCCCACACAGCTATGGGTTTACTCCCTGGTCCATGGAGAGAATGCTCACTGCCTGGGACTGGGACTATATACAGGTCAGACTACCTGCTCTCCTCCCCTCATCACCCCCAAACTGTCCAGGACACCAACTAAAGGTTAGAGGTATGGAGGATGACTGATGAAATTCTGTAAACATTTATCTCTCCTGAAAGGAAATGCTAAGTTTTCTGAAGCATTTGAAGATAACCGCTGTATCTATCTGTTCTCTAGGAGTGGGAATTAAGCATTCATTCAGCACACATTTACTGAACACCTAATATGCATCTGACACTTGCCACACACAAGGCCTGTCAACTCCTACATTCTTTCCAGGCCATATCCTATCCCTTTGATTTATAGGGAATGACCTGTGATAAGGTCATGATAAGGAAGGCAGCCTTAACCCTGGGATGCTACCAGCTCATTTGGGCTTTCGCTAAAGTGAGACAAAAAACATGTCTGGCTCTTCTCCTGAGCTCTATTTGGTTAGGGCTTTGGCTCTTGGAAGCTAATGCAAGGTCTCAGTAGCTGAGCTGTGGTTTTGACAGCCATCATTCTATAGGTTGCTAAACTGTATCTACATTGCTCAGTCCTGTTGATTAGACTCAAAGGTATTTTCCAAAGCCTTAAAATTATTTTAAAAATCTTTGGGACCAACTCAATCCTGAAGAATGCTTACAAAGACCCACATGAAAATGGACTCCTGAAACTCTATCATCAAGTTCTACTATCAGGTTCATCAGAGGCCTGCAGTTGCTACAACCAGTATGGACAAGTGGCTTGCTTGGTTACTCTTACTGATCTCCATTCCCATCAATGTACTTACTTTTACTTTTCATTCTTAAGAGACTCACTGCTGTAACTGTGTATGAGTCATTTCATATGGTTCCATATTCCATTCATTCACTCTGGGTATGAATGCTTTACACTAAAGGGGGCTATGTTGCTGCTTATACATAAAGCACAGGTTCTCTGGTTTGTGTTTCTGAGATCTCCTGTACTGTGCTGTACACAGCCCGACAATCAGAAACTTGTAAATCTTCCTGAAGATGACATATGAGTCTATCCCAGATGGGCCTACATTACTAAGTCTGTCTCAGAAAGTTATTCCTACAGGGATAGGCCCTTTGTTCTTATATACCCAATAACAGCCATGTAGCACAGGGAAGAGAGAACATGATCTGTATACCTCGATACTAAGGCCAGCTCAGCTAATAACTAGGTATATGCCTCCGAATCAGACTTTTTATTTGTATCCTGAGCCAGTTTTGTTACCTGTAAAATGAGTAGCTTAATTTTGGCTTTAATTTCATGAGTACAGGCCATGTCTATCTTGTTTATGGTCCCCAGTATCTAAACTAGTATATGGCACAAACTAGATGTTTGCTGAGTAACTGTAGAAATAAAAAAATTCAGATGATTTTAATAATATCTTTGCTTCTAACATTCTCTGATTCAATGATTTCTATTCTACTGTTAATTGAGGACGCAGACCAGATTCCACCTTGTCTGTGGATGCTGAGGTTGACATTGCTAAGCTGGGCTTCAGCTCCTCATTTATGACCCAAAATGTATACATACTGCTTACTACAACATACTTCACCAGCAATCAGGTTTTTTCAAAACAACTACAGGTACTACTAAGGTGCAGTAAACAATTTTGGTGTTAAGGGTTTGAACAAGCGTTCTGGTGTCCACAATCTGACTTTTGAATATTCACAAAACTCCCGAAATGGTAGCAAAATTTTGTGGTTTTGAGACTACGTACGTTTTTCTGGGGAGTGAGACTGTGGCAATCATATTCCCAGGAAAAAAAGATTAAGAATCTTAGAAAATCTGAAGAAATGCGTGAGCACTGGCCCACAGCTCTTTATGTGCAAAAAGGAGCAGCACCTCAGGAGGGAGGTGCCTGCAGAGCCTCTGAGGCGAGGCCAGGAGGGGGTTGGGCCACCAGAAGAACGTACTTAGAAGGGTCTGAGGAACCTCGAGGGGGGCTGTATCGGCCGGCGGCCTCGGGTTTACCTGGTGCACCCCTGTAACTCCACTCCTCTCAGGCTCGCCACCTTAGCCTGTGAATCATGAGCACCTTCATCCACGTCTTCCTCATCCTCCCCGTCACCATCGTCGTAGTCAAACGGGAAGCTCTGGTGGCCGAGGGGAGACAACAGCGACATGGTGGAATTGCTGCAGCTCAGCGGCGGCGACGGCGAGCACACCGTCACCGGCTCCAGCCCCTGCCCCGGGGCGCCCGCCATGAGGACGGAGAAGGAGCCAGAGGAGGGCCGAGACCTGGACCTGCAGCCGGCGGAGGACCGAGCGTCGGAAGGTGGCGAACTAGCCCCCCACGGCCCGTCCGCCCACATCGGGCCCGCCAAGTTCAAACCGGCGGAGCGGCGGCGGGGACGTGCGCTCCCAGCAGGCCCCGCGCGCGCCGGGCCGGCCTATCCGGTCGGGCACAGACCCCGCGCTGCCATGGCGACGCGTGGAGGCCGCGAGGGCTTTGTCCGGGCCTGCCGCGGCTTGCTGCGCCCGGGCCTCTCTCGGCCGGCCCTCCCCCCTCCCAGCCCGGCCGGCCCTCCCCCCTCCCAGCCCGGCCGGCCGCTGCTGCGGGAGAGCTTAACTCCGCATCTCCGCTCGCCGGCGAGCTCCCGCTCGCGGCTGACAGCTCGGAGGGCACGTGTCCCTTGTCTGCTGTGGCGCAGCAGGTCTTGTGCTAGAAATGCGCTGTCACTGAGCAAGAGGCGGAAGCCAAAAATACCCCCGTATCCTTACGGGTCAGGGTTATAAGGATCAGTCGTGAGTTCTCTCAGCACACAGCCATATTTTATTGGGGTGAGGAGAGCGAACTTTGTCCAAGTTTCCAAGTGTATCCAAGAATGCACTTTTAGGACAAGCTTTCGTTGTTTGGTAGCACCTTGTTTGCCTGGCATCTTAAGGTAACTAGTTTGTCTATGCGTGTACATTTTGAGGTCTTTTTGAGCCTCTAGTTTACTAGGGCCTGTGCTAAGCACTACAGTTACAGGAGTAAAAGCCCTACCGCCACACGTTCCTCATTCTTTTGTGGTGTAGCATAATACCATTAAAATATTCTGTGATATGCATTTTATTCATAACAAAAATTTTTTGTGGGACCTCGGAAAGAGCACTGACCTTTCAGGGATTGGGAATAGGGATAAAGGTAGCAAGGAAAAGGTGATAGACAATAAAGCTGGATGATTTTATTCCTGCTGACAAAACTGTGTACACTTGTAAATAAATAGGGCTTTGTCCCCCTCATAATGCATATTACTAGTAGAAATATCAGAGTGAAAACTGACAAAGGCCAAAATAGCACACAAAATTTGTTATTGACCAGAGTGATAGAAAATCCTTGGTGAAATTTAGATCTGCAAAAGTTGACACAGGAGAATTAGATATGGTAGAAATAATAGCAACAAAGGGCAATTCAGAAGGCAGTAGCTATAATTAATAAAATATGACATGGTTAAAACTGTTTTAAGGCAATGCTAGTTTTTGTTAATTTTGTTAAAATTTTCAGTAAAAACAAAATGAAAATGGAAGAAAATTGGACCAGAGTAATAAAATTAATCAAGAAATAAAACTGGCTTAGTGGTTTATATTCTCTACCCCAGTTATTCAATTTTGGCATATCTGGTTGAAACCACTTATGATAACCTCCCTAGAATCAGTAACAGCATCAAAAGGCCTAGGGCCACTTTAGGGCTTCATAGGAGGTAAACTTGAGCTATTCCCAACAGACATCATCTGACATACCTGAAGCAAAGTAGGAAAAAGCACAAGTCTTAGTAAAAAAGGAACCTGGATTTGAATCAGTAATTTTTTTTCTTCCTCACTTGGTTTCCTTAAACAAGCTGTTTGGCTTTTGTAAATCCTAACTTACTCCTTTGTAACATAGGGAAATAACCTACCTCCCAGTCATATTATCTCATTAGTAATAAAGTTTCGGCACAGGACCTGACAAAGAAAACAGTAAATGATAAATTTTGTCATTTAAACTCCCAAGCTTTCCTACTTTAACCTTTTGGTATAGGAAGCTAAAATGTCATACACTTCTCTGCCTCCTCAAAATGTTTAATGAAACAAATTATGTCCTTTCCTTGATGCCTCAGAATCCTGATAATAATGACCAACTACTGCATTATGCTGTAGCAACACTGGAAATAATGAAGCAAAGAGATGCATGACACACGTGCTGCTACATGAACATAATTGAGTCCCGTGGTCTCCTTTCTTAGTGTCTTGTCACTGCTGAGACTGAGAAGCCATAATCAAGTTTGGTAGAATTTTTTTAAGATTTTTTTTTGAGAGAGAGAGAGTAGGAGCAGGGGTGGGGAGGGGAAGAAAGAGAGGGAGAAGCAGACTCCCCACTGAGCAGGGACCCAGACCATAGGGCTAGATCCCAGGACCCTGAGATCATGACCTGGGCTGAAGGCAGACGCTTAACGACTGAGCCACTCAGGCACCCCTCAAGTTCAGTAGAAATATATATAAAGGTATATATAAGCTCAAAAGAAGGTCTCTCCCCTTAAGTTTTTGGGTATTAACTTAGTAACTTCTTACTACTCATTTATTTTCACTTTCATGGTATACATTTGAGATAAATTTTATTTTTTGCTGGCATTGTAACCTTGTTGTAAGATTAACTTTTGTTTAAAAATCCCTGACTTTGTTACCAAAATAACATCATTACCAGTTAGCCTTGTAGCAATGTATTAGGCAACTTTAAAAAATTTACCCCTGGACATATTGGAATATTTACAGATGAAACGTCTGAGATTCACTTCAAAATAATCCAAGGGGCAGGTGTCCCTGGGTGGCGCAATTGGTCCTGTGTCAGCTCTTAGTTTTGGCTCAGATGATGGTGTCAAAGTCGTGGGATTGGGTCTGCTTTGTGCTTTATCCTTAGCACGGAGTCTGCTTAAAACTCTCTTTGAAATAAATAAATAAGTCTTAAATAAATAATACTAACCCAAGGGGCAGATGGATTAGAGGGAGTTAGTGAATGGGTGAATGGGGTGGAGATAAAAGGAGATTTACCATGTGCTGTTGATAATTGCCACATTTGGGTGATGTAGGTACCTGGGCTGAAGGCTGAAGGCTGAAGGGATGGGAGGAGTAATTATACTATTCTACTTTTTGTTATGGGAATTCCAGACATACACTTAAGTTTAAAACAAATGAACAAAACCCAAAAAACTATGTCTCAGATTAAGAGGAACTGGGTGCTTGTTTGGTTTCTAATTTGTTGTGTGTGACTCAGGTATTCACTTAAATTTCATCAAGCCCTCTATTTTCTCATCTGTAAAATGAGGGCTTCATGACTGTGAATATTTATATTTAATCATCTGGGCAATTTGACGACATTTGGTATCATGCAGGATTTTAAATCATTTGCTTTTATTTATTTAAGCAATCTTTACATTAAACGTGGGGCTCGAACTTACAACCCTGAGATTAAGAGTCACATGCTCCACCTACTAAGCCAGCCAGGAGCCCCAATCATTTGCCTTTTCTTTTTTAAAGATTTTATTCCTAAATAATCTCTATACCCAATGTAGGGCTCAAACTCACCACCCTGAGATCAAGAGTCACATGCACGACCTACTGAGCCAGCCAGGCGCCCCCACCAATCATTTGCTTTTAAATAAAGATCTAATTCATGGTATTCTCTTAAATTTCACAATTTGTTTTCCATGAGTATGGTTCAGACTTAAGATAGAATAAAATCTTACTTCTAAATACCAGCAAAGTGTTATTCGAACGTTTATTCTAATACTCTTCACTGAAAAAATAGTTTAATTTGCTTACTTTAACATTAAGCAAATTTATTAATGTACCTAGTTACAAATTAAGGCAAAATAGATTGCTAGATTTCTAGAACTTTAAGAATTCAAAACACTGCATACAATAGTGTACTTCCCACTAGACATATCGCACAATTTACCACATATTTTAGATATCTGCTATTCTATATTTTAAATAAATGCAAAGTTTTCAGTGACTTGAATTTTGGAGAAAAAAAAACTTTTAGCTACTTTTTTTTTACCAAGTTATGATTTAATATTTATCAGATGATGTGTAAATATACAAACATGATAGCAACTTTAAAAACTTGTGAATAGTTGGCCTTACAAAATTACAACACACTGTAAATAAATCCCTCCCGCATTTTATACAAACTACATGATTTTGATATACAAAGATTCTGTTTTTATTACACTGACAATGTACAACCAAGACTATTTACAATGCAAAAAAAGTATATAAACCACAATTTAACATTCTGCTACTGGCAGCCACTATAGTTTAGGAGGTAGCTTTAATTAAACAAAATGAACAGAAGCCACATTTCCCAACTTGTGTTCTAAAAATAATTTACATAAGATAAAAATTCATTATATGCACAGTATATACAGTTTAATTATTAAACTGCAATCTAGCTTAGTGTTTTTTAGTATATCCTGAATAACTAATATGGCAGTGGGTCTGCTATTGATTTAGCATATTGTTCAAAAAACATACTAAACATTTATAACTTTAAGACTCCACATAGTGACATGTCAAAAGTCCATAGATAAGAATCAAGTAAAATTTTTAATTGTTAAAGACCTAGGCCTAAGCCTTATTCCTTTTTCTTCTTCTTTCTCTTTAATGACACATTTGTTTTGTCTCACAAGAACACAGTATCTGAACTGTTGCATAGGCTCTTTTGTGTTTAAATCACAGTAAGGGGGAAATGTATGGAAGCTACCATATTAACATTCCAGGTTTAGGAGAATCCGGCTCACTAAGAAACCATTATAAGTGCTCTGTATCAATAATGACTCCCAATTTCTTCCACCTTGACACAATAATTTACCACTGTTTATCTTCTGTATAATTCAAACTATACATAGGTAACACACCAACAAAACTGGAAAATGTTGGTACAGCCAATGATATTAAGAACTGTCTATGAATGAGAACATTCCACAGAGCCATCAAATCCCTCAGATGCTATTAAAATCCCATATTAGTTAGTAGTTTATCCAAATCTACCAAACCCGCACAACAATTAGTCCTTTACTTTTTCCTAGTGTGGTCACAAGACATTGAGGGAAAAAAAAAATCACTGCGAGCGCACCAAAGAGATGCGTAATGTCTGAAAACAAATGTTCAGCTATTCTTTTAAAATCTAACAGTTGTTAATATTGTTTTAAAAACATCTTCAGGTTTTAGATTTGTAAGTCACTTAAACAAAATTTATGATTCTATTATGTCAGAGATGGGACCCGAAAATGCAACAGGGTGATGATGCCTACTCTTCTACCCTCACAGTTCTACCTGGGAGACAATCCCTTTTTTGGCCCTGCAGTAAGTTGTCCTGAGATTAATGATGCAACATTAGGTAAAATTAGCAAGACTTTTTCTTCGTTACATAAAATCACATTTTAAAATATTCTTAAAAAAATATTAACAGCTGTTCTTCATCTTGTGCTTAATTCAGAAACAGGTATAAATTTGCTTCTTAGGGATCAGGAAAACCTAACGTTATATTGCTATGATATACATAAATTCTTTTTCAAGTTATAAATTTGTCCCAAATAGACCACACATTGCTTGGACATTGCATTTTTCATCGACTGACAGTTTAGGCACTTGTTCTCTGAAAATGTCTGGTTTAAGAAATAAACTGCCACCTTCTCCTCCTTCTAAGTGACACATCAGGCAGTGATCACAGAAGTGCTTCCCAGACGAAAGAGCAGACTAGGGTTCAGTCTATAAACGCTGTGATTTTGGTTGATGGGGGAAACAGTTACAAACACATCAATTCAGTCTTTAACTCTCGGTAGATTGTAAGCATAGCGCACCAAAGGGAATCCTCGACTCTGATAGAAGCAGGCTCGTCCGCAGGCCTGCACCTGCTCAGAACTGTCGGAGACAAAGGAATCTTCTTCATCTGCATAATCAGAGTGGGCCGACTGTGTGCCACAGTCGGACCAATAGCTGTCTGGTCTTTGGCAAGAACCCACTGCCAATGCAGGACAGCTATGTGATTTTATTAAGTGTTTGCATGACACTGGCTTTGTCAAAAGAAAAGATTCACAGCAGTCACACACAGTCAGGTTGCCCTGCAAATGTGAGTACATGCCACAGTCATAGTAGAAATCCTGTTCCACACAGCCGGCTTGGCTACTAATGGAAACCGAAACCGACCCGCTTTTCTTGGTCATGTGTCGCTTTAGTAACTTCCAGTCTTCTTTAAACTTTGGGTTGAAGAAAACGTATAGGACCGGATTCAGGCAAGCGGGCAACGGGAAAAATATCAGCGTAACGGACTTCATTATTTCAGGGCTGATGGAGATTGCAGTGATCAGTGGCGCAAATGAGAAAAATGCAACGGGGCAGAAAAAGATGCAATTGGTGAAGATGAGCCATGCAACGTGCTTAATCATGCTAGAGTGTGAGTTCTCTGAAAGGTCCTCTTTTTCCAAGTTGCAGTAAAGTTTTGTATAGATAATGGCCATTAACAAAAATGCTAATGAGTTTAATAGCACTAAGGTTACAGTAAATCCTAATGATGGCGTTTCTCCTGTGGGGAATGGCAAGCATAGGGGTGATGCAGAATATTCCCCTCTATGGAAAAGTGGAAAACAGCCTGCCACAGCCGCTCCCAGAAAAGCCAAAAGGGCAGCAATCCGGAACTGTTTGAGAGGATTGCTTTTCCCATTTTTCATTATATCTTTTGCAGATAAGCTTCTTTCGACAGCTGCCAACATTAATAAAAATATGGCACTTTCTGAGGAGAAGATAGCAAGAAACCCAGCTATTCTGCACCCACTGCCGATCTCCCACCAAATGCCAAATTCAGCAAATCTGCCCCAGGACACAGCATCCAGAAAAGTTAAGATGCCGGTATACGCTCCCATGAATAAGTTGGATACAGAAATCAGGCCTATGAACAATTTGGAGGAAGGCAGTGATGAACAAGACGCAAATGTTGTTAAAATGACAAGCAGGTTAAAAAACAACGCAACCAAGAAAATGAACCACACAGTAAGACGGATCATCCAACTTCCCAGTAAATATTCGCAGGGCTTAAAAGCACCTAAAACAAGAGAGAGAAATAAAAGACAATTTAGAAAACACCGTATTCCTGTATGCTATGGATTCAGAGAAAAACTAAAGATGGTTAATCTAGGATAATTAAATCTGCTACCAAAATTGAATGGAACCAAATTGAAAAGACTACTATTTCTTAGCTATTTTAGTCATTGGACTAGGCTATTTTAAAAATAACTGACTTTAATTTCTTTTATTAAATATTTGGTAAAGCCATACAATGATATGCATATATATATATAGTACAGTATCTTATATATGAAAAGTACCTGATATACTGAAGGCTTGGAATCCCATAAACTAGGGTTTTAATTTAGGGTTCATAATTTATTGTTCTTCCTTGAGAAAGCAGCTTAAACCTGTATAAATTTCATTTTCTCGCCTGTGGATAATAATGCCTATTTCGTAGCATGGTGTAACTTAAGTAAAATTATATACAAGAGGTACCTAAGCAGGTTACTAAGTACATAGTTGGACTTCAATAAATATGAGGTCCTTTCCTTCCTCCTTCCTAGTCCTAATTCAGCTTTTAAAAATTATATATGTACATGTATGTATGTATACATCTAGTTTTCCCCACATTTCTTATAGCTTTCAAGGGCAACCTGATGAAGCAGGTTAAGACAGGTATAATTATACCCACTTTTCATTCAGAGAAATTGAGATGTCAAAGTGTTTGATTGACCTGACAAAGGTTATTCAGTAAGACAGTGAAGCAAGAGCAAAACCACATGGATGTTAAATACATACAAACCTATATCCAATAAAACCCTGTGAAACTTACACTAGGATCGCAACAACTAATTTAGTAACTAAATTGTATGTTCTAGTAACCGGCTTTGACAGGCTAGTTATGTCACAAATGACAACTATTTTATTTTAAAATTAGTAAAGAAAAATGAAATGTTGTTTACAGAGCACAAGAAAACTATGTATTACAGTTGCCTAAAACACATGTTCTGATTTATCCTTCTGAACTGTCATGAAGTTTGATATATCTCATAAAGCATTTTAAATCAGAGACATTCACAGACCTAACAATCCATCTCTGTAACATTTATGTCTTGTGATATCCCAAATATCACAAGAAACTTTAAAAAACATTCTTAATTAATTAATTATTTTTATCTGCCGCCCCCCCCCCCCCCCACGGCACCCTCCCCAGGGAGTGTTAAGAGGAAGCTTTCACCTTTATCTCTGTATCTGAACTCATCCTCCTTTCAAGGAAGAGGGAGTAGTAGCTCATCTGACCTGAGAAAACAGTTCACCGTTTTGGAAGGTGGAGGTACTTTCCCTCAAAAGCCTGGGAAGCAGGCTCCACCCAGTCTGTCTTTGAAAACCTGCTGCCTCCTCCAGTTCTAAGAGAAGGACCCCACTCTCCGCTACCTCCTGCTTCTGAGTGAGCACATGGGTGTCTGTGTGTTGCTACAACTGAGTGGGGAGGCAGGCCTGCAGTGTATCTCTACTGCAGCCTGGAGAGATGAGTTCAGACCAACGTTCCTCCTGGCCGACTAAGGTTTAAATTCAGTGTGGAGGACACAGAATCCCTGCCTGGTCAGGTCTAGTCTCCCCTTTAATAAAGCTGTTCCTTTCTCATTGGGTTGTCAGTTCCTTATGTACATCCTCCAGCACAAGGACCCCAGTAAGGCCAGTGAGCAAGCTGCACCCTCTTAACTTCCAACAATTTATTCAGAAACTAGACAAAATACATTGCCTAAACTGAAATTCTTGCCAATTCCATTCTCTCATCTGGTCACTTTAAACTCATTCACTACATAGGCACTGTACTAAGTATTACAAGAATACAAACACAGCCCCTTAAAAAGCTCACGATTTGGGGCACCTGGGTGGCTCAGTCGGTTAAGCTTCTGCCTTCAGCTCAGGTCATGATCCCAGGGTCCTGGGATCGAGCCCCACAATGGGCCCCCTGCTTAGTAGAGAGTCTGCTTCTCCTTCTCCCTCTGGCCCTTTCCCCTGCTGTGCTCTCTCTCTCTCAAATGAATAAATAAAAAATCTTTAAAAAAGGCAGGGGGGCACCTGGGTGGCTCAGGCAGTTAAGCGGCTGCCTTTTGGCTCAGGTCATGATCCCAGGGTCCTGAGATCAAGCCCCACATCAGACTCCCTCTTCAATGGGGAGTCTGCTTCTCCTCTCCCACTCCCCCTGTTTGTGCTTTCTCGCTCTCTCTCTCTCTAATAAGTAAATAAAATCTTAAAAAAAAAAACCTACTTCATAGCATACAAGTTAGCCAATTATTTGTTTTTCCTTTTACAGTAAAATTCCAAATCCATCTTCCCTCATAGACGAGGCCTAATCCAACATTACGTCACAACTAAATATGTGGTCTCATTTAGGTAACTTTCCCAAGTCTACTGAAGTTTGATGAAATGAAGTAGAAAGAAAAGGAAAAGCAAGGTTGCATTTAAGAAAAAAAAAGGATAACACTAAAAATCCTTACAGATCAGTAACTTCTAGAACTAGTCCTAGAGTTAAAGAAGTGCTCAGTTTTGCCTCTCAATTTTGAATGCACATAACCCTCTGGGAAGCTTGTTAACACCAAGACTCCAAGTAATGAGTCTGGGACTGAGATTCTGTAAGAGATGCCTAAGCTCCTGGTACACAGACCACACTTTAAGGCAGAAGGCCTTATGACATCATCTAGTCCCACTCCTATTACAAAAAATCATATCTTTCCCCCCACACATTTCAGATATATTTGCCTAATGTTCATTTAAAGCAAGAACCTGCAGCAAAATGTGTTGGGCATACCTGTGGAGGGTGTACAGTGGATAATTATTTGACTATGTTCTTCATTTTCCGCACTGCTTGTGATACCTGCTACATCAGTGGGACCTGAATATATAACATAAACTGTGTTTAATTCAAGCTTTATGCAATTGAAAAGAACCACACTTTTCTGCAATCTTCTCTCTTGTACAGGATGTAAGTTCAGCTTGCATGAGGCTTCCTAACAAAGATGCCAGTAACACAGTAAATGCCATTTTCTCACATATTTCATATTTATCCTTCACAAATGATCACAATAGCAGAGACTTGAATTAATGCCATCAAGAGTGTTCTATTTTTAGAAGTACATGCATTCACCTTTATCCTTTGCCACACTGTGGTCTTGGAGGCTAGTATCTTCCGTGTTTGAATGTGCATACGAGTCACAACCCCAAAATGCACAGCACTGATAAGCATATGGTACTGATAAAGACCTGGAAAAATGGTAAAATCCACATTGAATAACAACTCCACAGACATGCTTTTGTTTTGTAAAAAGTATTTCCATCTTTAAGAGCCCCAGGAGTCAAAAGACCTGACTGTCACATGCTTTAAAAGCTGGTCATTAGCCTCAGTTTCCTCATCTGTGAAAAGAACTCTCCTATCAGATGACACCATGACTTTCTCTTTTCATATAAGATATACTTTTAAAAACTGAATTTAAAACAAACCATATTTAAAAACTAGCACTAATAACTGCAATTTAAAGTGAAATCTTATCAGACCCCTTTTATACATGAATTAACCATGCCTAATTTATCATATGATACTGGTAGTTCCACTTAAAAATCAATGTCCCAGATGCTTTGCAACTGTATACCGCTAAATGAATGTACTTTGTTCACATAAGTATAGTAAGCATATTTATTCTCTTCTCCCACAGTACTATCCCCAAGCCCTGTCTCTACTGTATCAAATGTCTTTATGAAGTATTAGAGCATTGTGTCAATTTTCTGTAGGTTCACACTTACGTGGTTCCTGCCACATTTTTAATGACAAATCTGCTATATAAAAAGCTAGTCTGATGAACGGCTATGTTCTCTCTCTGACAGTCTCAAGGGCTCCAATTCATATTCTCAGAAACTATGGAATAATGCTCATGTTCTATTTTTTACCAAATTTGTGAGGACTGAGGTAGAAAATACTCTTAAATTATAGCTTCCCAGAGAATCTGGGAACCACAGCAAAAAACTAGCATACTCTATAATTTAGGGGGCCACCATAACTTCAACAAAAAAGAAAAATAAGCAAAAACACACCTGAGATTAACAAAATCTTTTGCTGCTAAGGCCTCTTTTAGCTTGAAGTTGCCAACAAGCTTCAGTTGATTTAGCCCATTCAGGCCTTCCGTAGGAAATGAAGTTAATTCATTGAAACTTATATCTCTGAAATGTGAATGAGACTTCAAGTTAAATCCTAGGATGCAAGTTACACAAAACATCCGTACATGTATAAATACTATAAATATTAGAGCTCTACAGGGAAGTTCGGGTGTGCTAAAACAATAAATCTGGTATTCATCTTGCCATCTAAGAAGGCATTAACGATATGAATGCAACTTAGCATTTACACAAGGGAGCAACTGAACAGAAAAATATTTCCAAAGTACAATGCTAAAACACAAGTTTCTGTAGACTATTCATTTCTTTCATGATATTACTGCATAAAATCATCAACTTACAGGTTAGTTATTGACCCAAGCTTGGCAAAAGCTCTGTTGTGAATTTCATGGATCAGGTTTCTACTCAGATCTCTGCAATTACAAGAGGAGCATGTTAATCTTTTCAAATAAACTCAAATTGCAGTTACTTTGACCACACTGTGGAATCCGAGGTAGTCACAGTTATCTCTGATAAGATAACAAATCTTACTCATCTTGCCCAACAACTTGATGTTTATGTTGAATCCCTCCCCTTCACAAAAATCTATTTCTTGGAATGGGTTCCATGGAGCAGTAATTCTAGTTGGCATCTGTTTCAAAACAGTTGTGAATTTTCTCCACCTTATCATTCTGGTACCAGTTCAAAAACATAAATGATACGATATAACCTTTGGTACTATTAAGTAGGCGAGGGAAAACTCAGCTCCTGACAAAGCTGAAAATAAAAACAGGTTTCATACTATTTGCCTTCTCAAAGGTCAGTGATAAGGCCCCGAGGGAAGACAAAATAATCAATATGTAAACAAGAGCATTCCAGAAGGGCTTCAGATATCATTCTTTCCCAAGCAGGAAATAAAAATCCTATCAACACCAAAGCTGTACCATATTCAGAAACACACCCTGAGAAATTCTGATCTTGCAGAATTAATAAGAAAAGAAATAATCTGCAACCACACAACCACACTTAAACTGAGCGTTCATGGAAATTTAAAGGCTGGATAAATTCATTCCATTACACATCTCCCAGATCACAGAACCACGGACAAACTTGGTTCCAAATCATGAAAAGGCCAACTTTTCATTCTTGTCACTTACCAGTGCTCTAGAAGTGATGGCAGCTAGGAGCCAGTCCCCTTCCTCGCTACTGCCCAGACCCCCACCCAGTAAGACTGTCAGACACTAGGAAAGACCCCACCTCCAATAACATATTCCCTAGTAGAAAGCAGGAAAGATCCCAACTTCCAATAACATATTCCCTAGTAGAAAGCATTTTCAGTTTCTTACTGGGGATCTACTGGAAGACAGGATTCAATATATGTAATTTCACTTCACCTTCAATTTTCTAATTTTCTCTGTATTTTAAAAATGGTCACTATTTTAGCATATTGTGTTTTCTGCACTCAAGTTTTGTGAAGGCGGGGACAAGGCCTGTCTTAGCCACCTCTCTATCCCCAAGTGCTTAAGAGAGTATTTGGCACAAATACACACTCAAATACCAATACATTTTTTCCAGTGAGTGCTTCTGCTGCATATTAGCTATATTTGTGACAATACATACCCCAGCACAAGGGTCAGCACATTTTTTCTGTAGAGGGCCAGATAGTAAATATTTTCACCTCTAGGTCATATGGTCTCTACTCCCAGCTACTCAACTCCACCATAGTATGGTGAAAGCAGCTTTAGACAATACTTACACAAAAGGGCATGGCTGTGTTCCCGGAAAACCTAATTTACAAAAATTGGAGGCAGGCTGGACCTGGCCCACAGGCTAGAGTTTGCCTACCTCTGCCCTAATGGCTTGGCAAACCTCATCAGTATGACAAGAAAACAAACAAGCTCCATCTCTCAGGTTATGCACATTATGCTTTTTCACTTACCAACATACAATATCATAAATCAGCTAAGGTAAAAAATACTAAATAAAAAGCTAAGGTAAAAAAAATACTGAAAGTGGATTATCGATAAAGTACCATGTGGTAAAATTTGAACAATATTTACACATAATAAATTGTATCTTTAAGTATATCTATCATGGGAATTGTAATGATATATTAATTTATAACTGGACAAAAACTGTATTTGTTTCTAATAATCAGAAAGAAACTTACAGAATCCTCAGAGATATCAGGCCTTGAAAAGTACCTTCTTTTATTTGGTGGATCTGATTACGTTGCAAAGAACTAAAAAAAAAAAGAAGAATGAAAGAAAAAAGAGGAAAAAAAGAAAATTATTTTTGATTTTGAAAGATAACATTTCTTCAACTTTTTCTAAGTTTAAATACTCATTCATTAAGTAACACTGACTGATCTTATTGAAAGTAAAGAGAGCTGCTACTTCCTCGTCTATAACACCAAAGGGTTAGACTAATTGGTATCCATCCCAAATTATACTGGGAATTAATGTATACTATCTAAATTCCTTAACAACCCCACTCAGGAGAGCCGGAAGACAACATGGTAAAAAAGGATCCAGGACAACACAACCATACCAAGTACTGTAGAAAAAAGGCTAGAGGAAGAAAGGGATCAGGAACGGGAGAATTAACGTCTTCCTCTCCCTTCTCCCAACCAACTGCCACCAGAGCTTATAGGTACACAGTAGGCATCCATGTTTAGTTTCCCTCAATAGCCAAGAACAGTTTTTGTTTGTTTTTTGTATACACAGCCCTCCCCCTATAATGTCTCCCAAAATGCCTCATAAGTACCTAAGAAATGCTGGTTGCATGACCATGCCGAGTGCAATTTGACATTCATTCACAGGAACACCTGATTATATGCATCTATTTCCTTAATGTTTCTAATTTCTTAATATTAAAGCCATTATTTAAAATAGGAAACGTTCAGTGAATCAACAATAAACCACAGCAAAAAGAGTAAGTCAAAGACCAACTTACATTTCTTCCAGAGCATGGCAACCATTAAAGCTTGGAAGGTCTTTTATATTGTTGTAAGACAAGTCCCTTAAAACAACAAAAAATTAACAAATTAATTTCTATGTCATCAGAACACTAAGTTAGAAGAGCTATACTCAGAAGGATTGAAAGCAGCACTAAGATCTGTAATAAAGAGAGAAGCAAAGCAACTATTTTTTTCTAAGACCTGTAAGCTTCTAGAGTACCTCAGTGATATAGCAGGCTTACGATTTGCAAACTTCAAGTACATAATGTTGAGTATAGACAACATAAAATATATTTAAAACATTTAAATGTTTTTTCAATTTTTAAGTAAAATTATTAAAAACATTAAGCATATAAAATTAAATATAAAAATATGGAAAATATATAAAATTACATCCAAGTGCTAGATTATGTGGTTTTTTACATTTTTATAATATTTATATTATAAACAATTTCTATGTTGTTATTTAATTATAACGCTGTGAGAGGTGGTATGCATAGCTCACATTTTCAAAAAAAATTATATTAAATCAAATACGGGGACTCAATAACTCTCAGTTAATTCCACTGCAGTGTTTCCTCAGTAGTGGTCACTATGTTTGATACTCTACAACATTTAATGATTTACTTCATCAATCAGTCACTTATTTTGTTACTATCTCTCTCCACTGAATACTTATTAACAGCTTAGTAACTTAATTGTTTGTTCTTGTGACATTTTTACATCCTTTATTTACTTTTAATTTCCAGGATAGTTTAAAGTTTTTGGAAAGCTCTATGCTTAGCTGGTTCCTGACCCAAGAAAGATTTGGGCTCTGCTTAGGTTATGGATGAAAGAGAAAGACATGGAGAGCTGACACTCCTGGGGAGTCCACATAAGAAAAATACCAAGGAAGAGCCTAGTCTGGTTTTACTTTGTTCAAAGTAAGAGTCCCAAGATATGTGACATATTTATCACCCTAAAACCAAATTGAAATAAATGTTACCTACCCCAGTCATGAAAACACCTGCTCTTTTCCATAAAGGGAACAAATAAGACATAATTCTACCCTAAAATCAGCTAATGCAAATAGCTTATCAAAAATAAAACAATGTATGTGACGCTCATAAAAGAAAAAGTATAAAAAGAGAAAAGGGACCCAACTTACAAAGTCCTAAGCATCTTTTGTTCTTGGCACAAGTTACTGGATATGCTGCTTATCTTTGTGCCTGTCAAGGTCCTGTGGAAAAACAACGTTCATCTAAGAAATGGTTCAAGTTGAGATGGTAAACAAAATGCTATTCTCACATGGAAAAAGAAACAGATATTTGCCTATGAACTAAAGTCTGTGTATCCCAATACCTACTTACTCCTTCAAGTCAGGCATGTAGGAAAATGGATTAAGCTTCCATTATGGATTTCATTTTCACAGTAAGGCAGAAAAGCTTGTGACACGAGATGTCAATATTGTCCAGACAATGAGGCTGATTTCTCATGTGGACCAACAGAAAAACACTAATCCACAGCCACAGCCTGACTACAATCACCTGCAAAACCACCTCATACCCAAAACGTGCAAAGCCAACTTAGCATCCTGCCTCCCAAACCTAGCCAACCTAACTCACCATTCTGAAATGTTCTCTTCCCCCCTCCCTTTCCATGTTCCCGTCTGCAGTCAATACCAATTCCTGTGCTCTCCTCCTTTGTGGTGTGTCCAGCATATGACCCTCTCATCATTTTTACTGCTATTATGCAGATCACGCATGGAATGATGCAGAGAGGGGTGGAGGGATAGCAGGCCACCCAGAGGAACACCAGTGGTGTTAAAGGTATTCATTTAGGGGGGGGAGGGGGGATGGGTTAGCCCGGTGATGGGTATTAAGGAGGGCACGTACTGCATGGAGCACCGGGTGTTATGCACAAACAATGGATCGTGGATCGCCACATCAAAAACTAATGATGTACTGTATGGTGACTAACATAACATAATAAAATTAAAAACTACAAAAAAAAAAAAAAAAAGGTATTCATTTATCAAGGGGATTATTCCCAGGGCCTCCTTGTGTCCTTCCCATCTCTAGTCTCTCTCACCTTCCTCATACCACCTGCTGCCACGTACTAGACACATCCAAACTACCTTAACCGTCAAGTTTAAACTCCTGAGCCCAGTGCTTCCTGATCCCTTTTTCCTGATATCTTGGCACATGTGAAAATCATAACATTTATATGACCTACTCTGGTAAGGCTCCTTGTGGCTGGAGACCCTTAGCCACCTCAGGCTCTTTCTGGCTATCTGGAGGGCTGAGGTCAGCAAAAGCTTGGATCCATCTGTACCCCATTCACAGACCATCCACTGGGAAGATTTGCCATAACCAAAAGTTCAATGTTTAATGGTTGCCATTTTAAAACTGTGACCCAAATGATTTTCCAAATTTCTCCATATCACACCGCATTCCATTAAACACATGGAATTCTAGCTATATATGAGCATCTGTATGCCATCCCTGAGGAAATTTTCAGTATTCCCCATTTTACTAAATCCTGCCTTTCTAAATAAAAGCCCCAGCTCTGGGAAATCTGACAGTATTCAATTTTGAAAACATTACACCGCCTCCCTAAAGCTTTCTCCAATACTCTGTATCAACTGCCCCACTTCTGAATTCCTAAAGCACTGCTTCGCATTTGGCATTTACTTACTGCCTTATATTTTCAGTGAACTTTTCAGATAAAATATCCATATACTAGGCCATCCTCTACCTGAGCTGACTGAGCCCAAACCCAATATATATATCCATTTCCATGCATGCTATTGACAAAGAGAGATTACAGGAATCAACACAAACCCAGCACCATCGCCAAAAAGCCCTGGAACCCTGCCGACAGGCCCACACGTTATATTTACACTATCCCTCTTCAAAGATCTGCACTTACAGACTCTCCAGATGGATGGTTCCAGTCAGATTGGGGAACTGCTGTACCATGCTCGCACCTCGAATGACTCTTTAAGAAATTGAGAGAGAAAACAATTTAAAATAAAAAATTTTCATGGATAATATTTTCATTTTATTTTTTGAATACTTTAAAATTATAGTACTACTATACCTAAAAATAAAATCAGTTTCACTTCTTGAATGTACCTGAAACTGTGATAATTAAGCCAAGTATTCACATAAATAAGAACCATCATAAATCTTCAGAATTGTCCTTTGCACTTTTGCCCAAGGGAAAAAAAAAAAAAAAATAGAAGATTTTTGTCTTCTGGAGCTACAATAATACATTCTAGTTTTCTATTAAAGCAACTGCATAAATATTCAGGTATGTTTTAAAATTTGTATAATACTAAAAAAATGAGTAAAAATTAAAAAATAAAATTTGTATAATACTTACAAGGAATGCAGATCAGATAAATTGTGAAATGCTGAGTTCCCCACAAAAGACAGAGGATTATCATACAAATGTCTGTAAAAATACCCAAAAAAAAGTAAAGTTTTCCTATGTTCACAACCCATCCAACACTACATCTATGTTCACAAAGTCCATATATCTAAAATTTCCATTCTTCATTGAGATGTCTGGCACAGACATGCTTTATATGATTCTATATTAAAACAAACCTTCAGGGGCGCCTGGGTGGCTCAGTTGGTTAAGCGACTGCCTTCAGCTCAGGTCATGATCCTGGAGTCTCAGGATCGAGTCCCACATCGGGCTCTCTGCTCAGCGGGGAGCCTGCTTCTCCCTCTGACCCTCCCCCCTCTTATGCTCTCTCTCATTCTCTCTCTCTCTCTCAAATAAATAGAAAATCTTAAAAAAAAAAAAAAAAACTTCAAAACTACTTACATAGTTCTTAAGAGTGGATTGCCATCAAATGCTCCGTCAGGGATAACAGAAATAGAATTACTATGAAATAACCTAAAGAGGGAGGAGAAAAATATTTTGAAACACACGTCCCCTTGTGAAATAAGTTAAAACCTGAATATCTAGCCTTGTTCAGTATTCTGTGAAACACAACTGATAACTACATGAAAATTCCGAAAGTGTGAGGAAACTGAAGTTTCAATTCCACCTCATCCTTTCCAGGACCATTTCCTAATTCTTCTTAAACCCACGGCTTAACCTGATATCTCTCAGGTCTCTCATACACGCTGAGCGGGTGCTTTGTCAACAAAGAACTTTAGACCATGAGTGAGAATCATAAGGTGTTTTAACCTCCATATTCCTCTGTCACCTGCATTTAGTCCTTAAGCAATGCATTTCAGAGTATTTACTGTCAAGACATGACACACCAGCCCCGTGATGCCATGTACATTCCTATCTCTGCCCTTGACAAAGCCAACATCTCAAATGCTCCCTTAGCCTTTCATTTATTTAAATATTTCCACCCTTTTGGGTGCCTGGGTGGCTCAGCTGGTTAAGTGATCTCAGGGTTGTGAGCCTGGGTGGCTCAGGTCATGATCTCAGGGTTGTGAGATCGAGCCCCGCATCAGGCTCTGCACTGGGCGTGGAGTCTGCTTGAGATTCTCTCTCTCCCTCTGCCCCTCCCCCGATTCATGTGCATGCGCTCTCTCTCTCTCTCTCTCTCAAATAAAATCTTTACAATAAATACACACATACACACATCTACCCTTTTAACTCCAGTCAAATTCTTTCTCTTTAGCACTACCTTTTCTAATGACCCCAATTCTCAGTGAGGTGTTTTTCTGGAATGATTCATTTACCCTCTTCATTTAGCACTTATTTCTACCTAGCAATTGCTCTGTCTTACGTGGTCAGCCTCCCCAGTGCCACTAAATCTCCAAGCTCCTAACTGGCAAGGACCATACATTATGGCTCTTGTTTCAGCAGTACGGAGCCGAGTACAGATATCCAGGCTCAAAACTGTCTGCGCTAACTAACATAATCCAGTCTGTATAATCAGATGTGTGTCTGTGTATTGTGATATATGCAATGGAGCAAAGAAGTTTTCAAATCTCACTGTTGGAACGTTAAGTGCTGAGTTCGAAGGATACTAAGGCATAGAGAGAGCAAAACAATACTCACAGCTCTTTTAGGCTAGGAAGGGCTTTAATAGCCTGAGGAAATTCCCCCAAGTTATTATAATTCAAGTCCCTAGAAAAAAAAGGGGGAAACATGTAAGAACACTAAAGAGTACTCACAATTTATAAGGCATTTTGGTACAAATGTATTCCTAAAAAATCATATCCTCTGGATGGGAATCTCTCCTCACCAACCATAGGGCCATTTAAAACCCTGTGGTTTACCTTACACCTTTTCATAGAATACTGAATAGAAAAAAAGAATCATAATTCATCTATGACTGTTTTAAGTTCATTTTACAAGGTTAAGGAATTCTCAATCACATATTATTGGTGCATTAAATAAACAAGTTATCTGAATGACGTTTCTCCGGAAATTCACCATAAAACAGAATTTATGGAATATCCATTTATGAATGACAATAGCCTGAAACCAAGGTTTCTCTTTGGGGTTTGGAGTGACTTCCTGAAATTCCGGCATGAGGGCAGCTGACCTCAGCCCTACTATCAGGTGGATGACCGGAGATAAGTCTAAACAAGGGGAAGGAGCAGGAGGGCTTCCCACAATTATTGTCTTGAAGCAGGTTATAATTTGTTGAAAATGTTACATTAATTAGGAGAGAGAAAAGCCTGATCTGTACTAAAAAGTCTTAATTCTGAGTGTTTAAGTTTTAATTTCTTTTATAACCTAAATAGCATGTTGGCATATGATTATCATGGTTGATTTCAGAATGAGAGTAACATAAAATCAAAGGCCCAGCTCTTTAGGCACCTATTTTGTTTTTCTTTTCTACATAGAAAGAAAAATGGCAAATAAAAATTTAGCTGGGAAGAAGAGGTTTCATTTTCATATAATTGGAAGAGTATTCATAGTCTAGTATCAGAAGATCCGTCTAGTCTTCTGGTACACTGGTATTTATATATTTAGTAAAGGGGAACTGAGCTGGGAACTATCTTCTTCAAGAGCTTCAACCTTCAAATAGCCATTGATGTTCACTATCCTTTGGTTGTTTAGACAAGAAAGTAGATTAATAGACTAAAAGATTTTAAGTCTTCTCATTAACTGACAGCTAACCAGAATAGTCAGTTCAACAAAATATTACAAACCCTGAGCATTCCAATCAAATATTACTAACCCAACTAATTAATTGGGACATTTTCTGAATTATTTATTATACCACAATAGCAAATACTATAAATCTTCTAATAAAGAGCCTACTCTTAATTACACGTAGCTGCACGATGTCTTTTGCTCAGTGGTGCCATGTGCAGTTGAAACAGCCAGTATTCCCAAATACTTTAACTATTAGGAATAACAATAAAAGTATCCTAGGCAAAATGGAAAAGTTTATTTCATTTAGCATATAAGAATGCAGAGAAAATATTTAAACCTAGGGTTAATAATTCGGTAAGGCAAATGAAATCATGGAAAAAAACAAAAAAAGACTTTTTTCCCCAGAATTAATTTTATAAGGCTCAATGTTCCAAAACTGTCTGTCATACATTTTAACAATACCAAAATTTTTGAGAAAGTAGACAGCCCGGCAGATCGAGCTGCATTTTACACATACTTTTGAAAGAAATATCAAGTCTAAACTTGTGCACCATTTTTAGCCATAAACTGAGATTAGTATTCCTAACTGTGTTATTTGATGGCAAGAATTTAGTCATGTATTTAAGCCAAATAATAGTGAATTGAACTCAAGACCATTATTTTTCCCTTTTCTGCAAGGAAATCCAAAATTGCATCAATATCACAACGTAACCATCTGAAATACAAATCAACTTACAAGGTCTCCAGGTTATCTAGTCCATCGAAACAGTGCTGACCCAAGTTTTTAATTTTATTGTTATGAAGATGCCTATGGAAAAAAGCATCGAAATGACTTTTACATCACCCAACAGCAACTATTATAATGTTTTATGTGTCTAAATTGTCTTTTAAAGGAACCATGTAGTTAAACATTTCAGCCTTTGACTAATGGACAACAAATAGCACGTATCTCTTGATCTAGGCTACATAGACTCGGATTCACTGGACATGGAATGCCAACGGAAAAGAAAAGGATCTCTCGTGGAAAAATGGTACGCACATTGAAGATTCTTTACTATTTACCCATATCAGAAGAAAAGCTCTGGTTAGACTTTCACTCTGTGAAGTGACATTTTTGGTGAGCTCCCCCTATGAGGAGGAGAGGGAACCAGCATGGAGGGAAGCGCATCACCTTATACCAGTGAGAGTGAGTAACAGATTTTAAAAGAAATGCCATTTTTTTTATGTCCAAGTTTTCAAAGATTAAAACACAGAGAATCATATACTCTTTGAGCAGACAAATTAGTCAAAACATGAAATATCACTGAAACTTATTCTCTGTGAGCTCCTGAAAACAATGCCCCTTCTTTTAACACCGAATGCATTGCTGGTACACAAGTAAAAGCTATCCAAGTATTTGCTGAGTGTCCCAATTTCTTCTTATGATTACAAAAGGCCACATATCTTAGAAAGATTCAACAGTAATTGGATGTTAATTTTTTAATTATCCTATCTTGTATTTTTAAATGTCAGCACATTTAATTTTGTTAAAAAAAAAAAAAAAAAAAAGGCAACTCCCCCAAACAGGTATCTCTTCGGAAGCATAATCAAAAGTGTGGTACTTGCATAATAATTTGTCACAAGAAATCTGCTTTTGCCCTCTAATTCACACAAATATATGGTATTTAAAGGGACAGATACTTACAGAACTACCAGGCTTGAAAGATTGGTAAATGCATAGTCAGGGATGCTTGAGATTTTGTTGAGAGCCAAGGTCAGTGCCTGCAAAGTCGGCAGATTGCTAAGGGGATGCACAGGCACCTCCGTCAAGCTGTTGTCATCCAGCCACAGATGTCGTAACTGAGCGAGCCCCTCAAAACTGTCCTCGGGGACTGAGGTAATATGGTTGGCATCCAAACGCCTGACAGAAACAGAAACAACCATGTTCAGGAACGAATTCTAGCAGAATGGGCCAAATCACACACAACTCTCAGTTTTCAAAACAGAAAGGAGTTACAAAAATAACCAGTCACGGCAGTCCTTATGTCTTCAATTTCTCTAGAAAGTCTCATAAACTCTAACAACTTTACTAAGACCATAGTGTGGAAGTCCGTTCTTTCCCTTCCTACATAACAAAGGGATGAATGCAAATCTCAATCTCTCAAGAATCTTTGACTAAGAGTAACTATAGCAAAACGATTTTTTTTTTTTAAAAAAAGAAAACTCTCAGAAAGTTCAAGCTAGAATTTTATGTTTCAGAATCTATTTAAATCAAAAGTACAAAACAAGAGAAGAAACTAAGCTGAGTAAATAAGCTACTGTCCTTAAAATTTTACATCACAACTAATATCTGACATTAAATTTAACCGCTATTTTGACTTGGAACTGAAGGGGAAAAAATAAGGAAATATTTACCCCCAAAAAATGTTTATAGCAAGAGATTATTAACAATCCTTCTTACACCACCAGGCAAGTTAAAACTACAGGTGTCATGTACTGGTCAAATAACCTTCTCCTCTTCTCTTAGCACCAAGTTCAAAATTAACAATTAAGAAAAGACAAACTGTCCACAGGAAAAACTAAACAGCTACTCTGGTCAATGTTATTGTGGCCTTAGGGTTTCTTTTAATTTTTCCCTAAATTCTGGAATTAAAGACACCTTGCTAATAGGATTACTCATACTTAAAATTAAGTCCCCATCTAAAAATCTGGAAAATCATGTCCTAAGTATTATTGTCGGTGTAATTGGGCATAATTGTTGGAATAATCCCTTTTTGACACAAAGACAACCTGATATCAATATGATGAAGGCCAGGCAAATCACAACTGTCTTCATGAATCCCTTGATGATATAGCTTTACTACTTAAATTCAAACCTTCCAGGTGTGGACTTCTTTGGTGAAAATCAGGGAACACAAAAAACGTGAAAAGTCAAAATGACAGCATATTTTTAAAGACATGGATTTTGGCAGCTGTCGAGTTCAGGAATTTCTGACTTTTAGAGGGGTGCCTATGCCTTCTGCTGCCTTATGCGGCTCCAGCTTCAGGCCTGCCATAATTGCCCCTTTCCCCTCCAGGCAAATGCTGAGCCCTGCACCCAGCCACCTGCTCCAGCCTCAGATTAGCAGGGGTTAAAGACCCTTGGTCCCGGTGAGAATCTGATGGTAGCTTCTTTTTGATAAAGTTGAGATAAGCACTAAAGAGGACGGCACAGGGAACTGAGCAGCTAACTTAAGAATTCATTTAGGAACAGACATTTTCAGGCTGTTTATTCCTTAGACTCTCTAGCACCCACCCCTGAGAAGAGACAGGCATCCTTTATATAGAGACTGGCAAAGTCCTGGCTATGGAGCTGCTTAGGAGATTTGCTTTAATGTGTGGATAGTATTCTCTCTCTCTCTCCCTCCTCTCTCTCTCTCTCTCTCTCTTTCACAAACACACACACATGCATACAATTCACAATCTTGAGGAACTTCCACTCAGGGAAAGAGAGACACTGGACATACAATCAACCATATAATGTAACTAAATGTTTAATGCAATTAAATTCTACTTGTAGTTGATTTAATTATCTGCAATTTATTCAACACATCTAAACTGAGCATCTTGTTAGGCACAAAAGATAAAAATGGTGAACACATATATGTGGCCTATCCTCATGAGACTGACATTCTAATGGAGAATGACCCACAATATAATACACTTTAAAAGTGATTAACACATGAACTTAAGAAGTGCTATGAAATAAGCAGGGTCCTGAGATAATGACTAACAGGGACTAAGGGGGAAGGGTAGCTACTTAAAATGCACTGGTCAGGAAAAGCATCTCTAAAAAGCTGGTATTCAAACTGAAATCCAGAGGGCAGAGATTCAACAGAAACCAGTGCGGTGTGGTCCCACCAACTCCCAGAAGATCAGGGTGATCAGAACACAGGAGGAAGGTGTGGAGGGTCCAGGGAGACATAGGGGATGCAAATAGGGACCAAGTTATATAGACCTGGTAGTCCAGGCAAGGGGTTTGGATTGTACCTTCATTGTACAAATTGAAGTCCCTTTCCAGTTTCTCAGCATGAGAGCAGTTCAAAAGTTTAAATTGCTTATGTTATCTTATTGATGATAATGTGCATTCATATTCAACAAAATAATGAGCAAGGCTCACCCACATATGCACACAAAACTCTACTGAAATTAAGCCCTCTCTATAAAAGTGTTTCATTAAGATGTGGTAAAATACTATAAAGATAGCTATCTGTACCTTTTAAGCATAATTTCAGTATTATATACACCACTTATGCTCCTGCAGAATTCTGTACCATGTACTCATAGAAAAGAGATGGCCTTAGATTAGGGCAAGATATCCAGGCAAGTTTTGAGCTAAGATAGTAATGAAACTATCTTCTATGCAAAATAGTAATACAACAATAAACACACAATTTCCCCTGTGCTAAAAATTTTCCCAAATTGTAAAGTCACCCATAAGTAAGAGATCAAAAGGAAGAACTCTGGAAAAATGAGACACTTAAATAAGAAGCTAAATGAGGCAAAGGATTTGTGGTGACTCAGTGGTTAATTCTTACACCTCAATTCACATGCGGATGTTGGGGGCACACTCATAAATGTAAAGAGTTTGCCCCTACACCAAGATGAATGTTTCACGGAGAAACTGTCTTAGAATTACAGCTTTGTACCAATAACCTACACATTTAATGTTCATCCTAACTAAGAGACCAAGAAAATACTATCACTGGTTCAGTAGATGCATGAATAGCATCAGATATCTCACATGTGGGTAGATATCGTGGGCTTGTTTAATGTAATCTACCCTTGAAACACCACCCGGCAAGAAAGAACTATTACTTTAAGTGTACTTTAGTTGTTAAAGGCTAACATTGTATTAACTGAATTCCCTTACTATTTTTGTCTTTAAAATGTGCTTCTATTCCCTATTCTCAAAAGCCTGTTTTATATCTTACTGAGACTCAAGATACTTTCTTGCCCTAAATGAAATTACAATAACAAATAATCCCATATGCAGATTTTACTGATGAATGTCTGTTATCAACATGTTCTATTCTGTGTAATCAAAAGCTTTCCCTTTTTCTCTCTACTTCTAACTTACCAGTAATGTACACATAATAGTGTTATATTTTGTTACCAGTATAAATTGTTAAGATAATACATTATTGTGGAAAACCTAGGAAATTTAGTCTTTGAAATAGTCCTTTACCATTCAATAGAAGTGTGATCTAATTTAAGGGAAAAAGAATCCAGTGGAGCAAATCCTGACATGTCATTTTAATAGCCTGTTCAGATAATGCTTTAGCCATTTTCGTGGCTTTGTGGAAGGCTGTTGGGCTACCTTTGTACTAACATTGACAATTCACTTTCAGGTTTTATAGTCATCCTCACACACTTGGCATCAAACCACTTCTGGTCAATTTCAACCCCAAACGAACTTTGCTCCTTATAAGCACTACTTCAGAACCACAAGGAAATCTTTCTTGTAATTCGGGTCTGAAGATCAGATTTGCAAACAGAATTTCAATTGTGTCTAACTTGAGCTACACCCACTATGCTAACAAACCCATGTACATTTCCTTCTTAAGTAAAACAGGCCTGACACTTAGCTCCTTGTGTTTCTGATGCAGATAAAAACATCCCAATGCCCTTTTTTAAAAAAATGGTTTGCTTTGACTCCTCTCCACCCCCATCCCCACCCCATCCCAATTTTGGAGGTAATTTAAACTATGCAATTCGCTCCATGAGTGATGAGCACAACATGCTTTTTTAAAATATTATTTAAGAGGGAGAAACCTACTGTGAAAAACACTTTAAATCATCTAAATTATCAATAAATGTCATGTGGACTTTAATGTGCTTATTGACCACAATCTATTTGTACGTTTTCTTGGTAGTTTTTTTGTTCTAAAACTCAAAGATTTTAGCTTTGTCTTTTTCAACCTTCCAACTAGACAAAAGGACTGAATATTTTGATCATTTTAGTCTTGGGAAATGAGAACAATTCTGTATGAAGTTCTTGAAGTAAAATGAATTCTGAAGAAGCACAAGAAAATGACTATTTAAAATATCTAATGAATTTGGCTCTGAGAGAGGTAAAATGGCTCCCTCTGTGTACATCTGTCCAAGGTCAGAAAGTGTGTAGAGGTGACACAGTCACATGTCTGTGAAGGAACTCATTCCAATTGATACACTGAAGGAGTCTACTCAGGGTCTACTCAAATAGTTACAGCAAATAATGAATCCTATGTTCCACAACTTGGCATTGTGGCAAAATTAGCTATTTATAATATATTTCTACCTTAAACTAAACTTCTATTTAAACTAGAAATTAGGGGCTTCTGGGTGGCTCAGTCAGTTAAGCGTCTGCCTTTGGCTCAGGTCATGATCCCAGAGTCCCAGAATTGAGCCCTGCATCTGGCTCCTCACTCGGCTGCCACTCCCCCTGCTTGTGCTCTCTCTGTCAAATAAATAAATAAAATATTTAAAAAAATGGTTTTAGGGGCGCCTGGGTGGCTCAGTCGTTAGGCATCTGCCTTCAGCTCAGGTCATGGTCCCAGGGTCCTGGGATCAAGCCCCGCATCGGGCTCCATGGGAAGCCTGCTTCTCCCTCTCCCACTCCCTCTGCATGTGTTCCCTCTCTCGCCGTCTCTCTCTGTCAAATAAATAAATAAAACCTTTAAAAAAAATGGTTTTATATCAGCAAGCAGAGACCAGCAATTCAACCATTTTCAATCAAGTCTTCTACTATAGGCGTTTCCTACAAAAGCATACATTTAAAGTTATTTCAAAGGGCAATAAAAAAAAAAATATGGGACAGATTAGATTACACAACTACATGATATAGTTAAAACCTAATTTTGTAATCCAGAACATATACATGTGCTAACTATTACAATTTTTTATTCAGAGTGATTCTCAAAACTTTCATGCACATGAGAATTTCCTGGGGAAATTTTTAAAAATATAGCTTGCTAGATCTTCCCTTTACAGAGAAAATACCATTACTTCTAGGATATGGCCTACGGGTCTGCATTGCAGGTGGTTAAAGTGCCACACTTTCACAAACTACACCTTCCTCCCCCTGTATTTGGAATTAGGACATGAGCTGAAACAATATACATTGGTATTTGTTATTCTAGTAGAATGACAAACTAACCAAGTTCCTTGTTTTAAAGAATGTTTTTTCAAAAAAAGTAAAATAAAAGAAAGAATACTTTTTCATTACTTTCAAACATTCCCATCACCTAGTTATGTAAATTGGGTAAACTAAAAATCAAAAGAAAGCACTGATAAAATATATCATTATTACTATTAGTAGATTCCACAAATGCTTCTTGAACACCTACTACATGTCAGATATTGTTACAAGTGCTTTTCAGGCATTCAAGTATATGGCAAGTAATGAGCATACTACTGTATGGAGAATTTTAAATAACTTGAACGACTTCACACAGCTAGTAAGTGGCAAAGTGGGGATCCCAAACCAGACAAGCCTGATAAATACACTAACAGTGTTTCTTAATCTTGGCAAAAAGCAAATTGTAATAACCACATGCATCAGTTCAGTGCTTCTTACTCTTTTTCCGGAAGAGACAGAGGAACTGGATCTTCCAATCCCAAAGATGAGAAAAACTAAAGTTGTAGTCCTAACAGCACTAGCTTATAACATTCATTCTAGTCATTAACAAATATGTTTATTTAATATAAAAATTGGTTGTTTCTTCAAAATCTTCCATGGATTTTTCATGGCCCCGGTGATACCACCGGCCCCGCCGGAGGGGGAAGGGAGGTATGGGGTTTGTATATCAAAACAGTGGAAGCAGTGACCACTGTCCTCCAGGTTCATACACACGCATACACACACACACACACACACACACGAAAGAATGCAAAAAAGGACAAAGTGAAGTGATATATGAAAAACTTTTGGGGCGCTTGGGTGGCTCAGTTGGTTGAGCGTATGACTCTTGATTTCGGCTCAGGTCACGATCTGCAGGTTGTGAGACGGAGCCTCTTGTAGGGCTCCGGGCTCAGTGGAGAGTCCGCTTGGGCTTCTCTCTCTCCCTCTCCCTCTGCCTCTGCCCCTCCCCCTACTCACTCTCACTGCTCGCCCTCTCTCTCTCTTCCTAAAATAAATAAATCTTAAAAAAAAAAAAAAAAAAACAGCTTTTGAAATTAATAAAAACCAAGCATCTGAACATGGTAAAAACCAAGAATTGAAATCTTGAACACTCCACATAAAACCAAACTCTCCTCAAAAAGAAAAATTGGGGAAGAAGGCAGTACAAGAGACCAAGTTACCACCCCCACTGTGAATTCAAGGTCCACAGATGAGGAATTATAATCACTCTGTTCTGATTATCATTACCGCCTAAAACAGAAACCTCTCTGTAACTGTGACCATCATGGCATAAGACACTAGAACTTCTGTACACACATAACTCTGGTTCTAAAGAGGTGAAGATCACCTGCCATATAAAAGCTCCTGGAATTATACCTAGCCGTGTATGCTTGTGACTTTTCTCCCAGCATCTGAGACAAGAGAGGGAGTAAACTGAACCACCTCCTTCTCTCTCACCAAAGGGCATTTTGATAACAGCACCTGGCCATCTCCAATTTTATCCCAGATGAGAGATTAAATCTCCCCTTTTCCTGGGATTCCAGTTCTTTACACATTTAGCAGCCAGAGTGGTCTACTAATGATTCAAGAATACAGAAAACCAAAAAGCTACTTACAAAGACTGCAAAGCACTCAGTCCTCGAATGGCTTCACTGGGTACTGTTTTCAACTGATTGTTTTGCAGGGTTCTGGAAGGAAATTTTTGGTTAGTGAATAACAAGCAATTGTTACTATTTTTTCTTAGAAGAATTCAGAGCCATTTCTATCCAAAAAATATTTCCAATGGCAGGAAAGGGGGAGAGATCAAGGTGGAGAGCACCCAAGGAAAGAAAACTGCAAAAAAGCAAGAAGCATTTGCTATAAATCCAGAAATGAAACCTAAGCTGCTATCCCTAAGCCATCTCTTCACACAGACCTCCTGGTAATATACATTTCCAGGGGTGTTTCACTCTCAGGAATTAAGGCACCCTAATTAATGTTCGTCACCCTAGGGACTGTTAATTTATTTCCTGGTCCCTCACAGATTCTGTAAATTATAGGCATCTTAATTCCTTTTAGCTTTAAAATGATTTTAACATTTTGAGCTTTTGTAAGCCTTTTTTCCCTTTAAATCAGCTAATTCAAAGTTCTTACAGCTATACAATAAGTAGAAACAAAACTCTACCAGTAGAGCTTAAATATGATTTTGATTCAATCCATTAGCCCCACAAAAAGCCTAATACATTCAATTGTAATGCACTGAAGGTCAGAACACCTATTATTTAGAGTTTTAACTTTTGTTATCTAGTATCTAGACCCAAGTTTGCCTAAATCAACCCTCGCCTCCCACACTACCCATTGGCCACTCCTTAAATCTTTTTAATCCTGAACTAAAAGAAACTGTGCTTACCCTAGCTCCAAGCATGTTGACTATGCAAAAAGAAAATACACAGCCAGCTGTGAAACTCTAAAATTGCATTACTTACAGAACTTTGAGTTCTTTCAACCCAGACAAGGCCTTTGGGTGGATAAAAGAAAGGTCGTTGCCAGCCAATCGTCTAGGGGGAAAAAAGTAGCAAGAAAAAAAAAAAAGTAATTTAGGCTCTTAAAAATTCAGAACTCACAATAAAGTAATCTGTGATTAAGGATCTATGTTAAACATTTCTCAAGTCTATCTGACATTAAACATGGACTTAAACCTTTGCTAAAGCAATCCCAAGATTCTTCCAATGAGATAAATGTCTCTAGAATTTTTTTTTAAACTCCCAATACAATAATTCAAACAGGCACATTTTTATTCTGGTGAGGTCAAGCAAGCCAAAACACATTAAACCAAATTAAGTTTGCTATTCATGGTCACTCTCTGCAGCTTGCAGTGTTTTCCAAGTGCCTCATAAATACAGACCACTGGTCAGCAGGCAGGAGTGTTTATACCGTTCAGAGCAAACCAGTCTGTTAAGGAGGAATGCCTTCTGGAGGCAAGTCAGCCTGTTATCTCTCCATTACCAAGGGCGGCATTTTCTGTGCAAAAGGGAAGCAAAAAGTGAAAGTCACTGTAAGCATAATTTTCCAAGCAAAGGCATGTGTGTGTATATACACACACACATACATATACATGTGTATATATATGCACACACACACACATACAAACAGGTTAACTGAAGGAAGGTGTCCAAGCACTGACATAGAAATGACAGCTGTGTGCCCATATGTTAAACACAGGACTGTCCCAGTTTTCTGGTTTCACCAGGGGTACTCTCTCAAGCAACAAGATTTTGTATCTGTAATTTTTTTTTAATGCTCTCTCCCTCCTTGTTTCTTAGGATCACATAGTCATCAAGTCATATTAATTCCTCCTTTAAAGGTTCTTTTTTCATCCCTTTCTCTTCTCTCTGCAAGTACCCTGCACCCTGGAGCCTTATTCATCAATTCACTCATTCACTAAAAAGTTTCATTCATTCATTAACAAATAGGAGTGTCTACTAAGCGCCAGGCGTAGGACATCCTCTTCTTAGACTTCCGCTCCCCACCCCACCTTCTAATACGCTCCTCTTATACACCCTGATTTTAGGGACACAAGGAAAGCTCCTTCATTTGAAGTCACTGAGGTCTGAAATTCTACCATTCAGATGCATCATTTTCTCTGGAACTCTTTGTCCCAGTTAAAATGCAAATAGCCCTGGAAAGGACAATATTTGATCCTTACCTATCATTAACATAGAAATGTGCCCTGAAGGTGTGTATGGGAGGGGGGATGTAGGATGCGGGTGGAGAACCAGAGGACTCAGAAACCAGGAATGAGTATATAGAATTATTTCTTCAGTAGCAAAGATCACAACACTGACTTCTCAGGCAACACCACAGGTGTAACACAGGGTTTATGCCCCTAAATGAAATTTCTCCTAAAAAGCCCTTTCACCACACACTTTGATCTCACAAGGCACCCTAGCACCTTTCAAGCCTTCCCAAAATCCGGCCTCAAAATAGCTTACTTTGTACCACCACTCTCTTGGCCTTTTACCTCCTAGGGCTCACCATATGTAAAATGAGGGATTGGAAAAGGCAGTTTTAATACCTCCTGAGGGTTAAAAATATTTAAAACTATTTCTCCTTAGCGATCCTCTAGGTTCTAGACTAGACAGTGTCACCACTTGTCTTTAAATGCTTCACCTCACAACCTCACCTTCACTCCTTGAATACTCAACTCCAGCGTTACTTCCCATGAAGACTTCAGTTCTCATGAACATGCCTCGTGTAAATTACTAGAACTCGTAATTAACCACAGGCTACATTCTATTAGTTGTTTCTTGCGCATTAGTCTTGTAGGTCAAGTACAAACAGTGCCCAGGACAAGGCATGCATCTCACAACTCTGTTATTACCCACCAACGTGTCAACTCATTAGTCAGAAACTTTTTTCTCAGAATTTCCCCCTTGAAAATGCTCGCCATTCCAATGCCATAGCATCCCACAGTCTACCTTAGTGCAGGCTCGGTGCACGCTCTCTCAGGGGCCTTTCTATGCCAGATTCACTAACTAAGATTCAATTGATAATGCTGACAGCTGAAATGGGAGTGTTTAAAAGATCACATTTTAAAAAATCAAATTGTTAAAAAAAAAAAAAACCGAATTCTACCATAAGGGGCAATAGCCTTCTCCCCCCTAGGGCTGCAAGTAATCAGGAGACTATGACTGTTCTTCCAAGTTATCTGAAAGATGTGCCTTAAAGTCTGGGGTGCCTGGCTGGTTCAGTCGGTAGAGCATGTGATTCTTGATCTCTGGGTTATAAGTTCTAGGCCCCTGATGGGTGTAGAGATTACTCAAACATAAAATCTTAAAAAAAAAGGGGGGGGAGGGTACCTGGCTGGCTCAGTTGGAAGGGCAAGCAACTCTTGATCTCAGGGTTGTTAAGTTTGAGCCCCACATTGGACGTAGAGATTACTTAAAAAGAAAATCTTTTAAAAAAGAAGGATTAAAAAAAAAAGCTCAGGTCTACTAAAAGACAAACACTATAAACAGACTGAAACTGTTGTAGGATTCTTTTTTTTTTTTTTTAATTTATTTATTTGTCAGAGAGATAGAGAGAGAGCACAAGCAGGGGGAGCGGCAGGCAGAGGGAGAAGCAGACTCCCCGCTGAGCAAGAAGCCCGATGCGGGGCTCGATCCCAGGACCCTGCAATCATGACCTGAGCCAAAGGCAGACGCTTAACCGACTGAGCCACCCAGGCATCCCTTGTTGTAGGATTCTTAATTTTTTGTCTCTAATATTAGTTTTTAATGTCCCCATATCTATGGGCTTTCCTTGAGGAGTTCAATTTATTATACTAGGGCTCATGAAAGAAGAGTATTTTATAAAATAACAAAGGAAGTGGCAAAATGTAGAGCACCTGATTACCTATACTTGTCAACAGAAGAGAGTGTTTAACCACATTAGCCAAGATATATTTGCTGCCTTTTCCCAAATCTCTGCCCCCTTTATAAGCCAAGGGAAAACTAAAGTAACCTTAACTTCAAAAAGTATCCTCTCTTTCTCCACTACTTATTGTTCATAGAAATAACCAAATGAGCTCTCTGCATACAATTTCTCCTGAAATACAAGCCCACTATCTGGAGAAATAAACACTTGGAGGATGCAGCGGATGGTGATAATGCAGAGTAAGAAGGCACACTACCATACACTACTGCGATTATTTCGTTTCTTACTAGAATAAACATATCATGTAGAGCCTTTAGGAATGCATCAACCCATGCTTCCCAAGCTGCTATGTTCATGATTAATAAACACAACAGCTTGGAAAAGGCTCTACAGATCCAGCAATCGCACGGCCCACAGTCTCATCCCATTTTGCTTCTTACAAGAGCCTGTATTTCTTATTGGAGATGCTGGGGATGCTTCACATCCAAAACTTCAGATCCAGAAGAGAGCAAAGTGAATAAGTAACAGGGTTAGGGACAAAGTTCCAAAAACTCTGAAAGAAAAGAAACCTATGTAATGAGCCCGTAGTAGTTGCAGGCACCGAGATACATGGTTTACAGACATTCTTCCATTTTAATCATCTCGTTGCTACGGCCCCGCTTCTCTGAGTCCCTGAGAGGCTGGGTGGCATAAGGCACACAGGAGGGAAATGGAGGAGCCAGAATTCCAGTTCTTACCTGGCTAGCTTCAATGCTTATTCACGTCAGTGCCTCTGGTGTGTCACCAAGAGGCTGGGAAATAATTCCCAGAGAGGTCGAACAGAGTGGACTTGGGCAATAGCCTTGTTCTGAGTACCAACAGCTCCCCTTGAGTAGACTGGAGCTCACAAGCAGGGACGATGGCATTAGGAGCTCAGAACTGCAACTATGGAGGAATTTCCAACAGACCAACAGTGCCATCCTTTCCACAGCAGTGGGAAAGGGGGTAAGGATGGGATCCCTGAGTGCCCCCAGGGTGAGGGCAGGCCCTAAACCACTGGGACTTTACTTAGGACATAGAGTATTCTTGGTTGTGCTTCTTTTAAAGCATCTCTCATGGAAAAAGAGGTGGCTGGTCCTGAGGAAGGGTCCCCAACTGTCCTCTACTAGCAAAGACCAGCCACTTCCAATTTTATACCTGGGTTTGGCTGTGCTAGACCCAACAGTTTTCTCAGTCTCACTTCATGAGGATGTACTGGCTGGCCCCAGAAAACCTTTTCATTTTGCTAAATGAGGATATATAGATATCTACTATTACTATTCTTCCAATGGCTGTGAAGACCTAAGGGGGAAATAATCATTAGTGTAAGAAGAGAAAGGTGAACATGGTATAACTTTCTGTGTGCTAAGACAGGGTCCCAGGCATCACTTCTTTCTCATCTATACCCTGTAGTTCCTGTCTCCAAAGACCAAGAGCCTCCTTGCAAGGTTTCAACCCATTCAATCTTTTGCTCTTCCTGCTGTCACCTGAGCTTAAGCCCTCAATCCCCCTCCACCTTCCACTGGCTTACTGCCATGAACCTCCACAAGACTCCTGCCTCAACCACTTAATTATAATATTATAAGAGCTAAATCTTAAAAAAGCACAACCCTGAGCATTTTCCGAAAGCTTTTTTCCACTGCTGACTTAGCTGGAACTTCATTACGGATCCTCTCTTCCTTTCTTACCTGATTCCGCAACGTTCCCTGTGTCCTACAGTTTAGCACACCATGCTTTTCCACCGCTCTTTGCTCATAACACTCCCTTCGCCTGAAATACCCTGACTCCAGTCTCTGCCAAGTGAATCATTACTCATCATTACTATCCAAGTTGGATACTACCACAAATATGAAACCATCATGGTATCAGCTTCCTCTGATTCCACTGGTACTTAGACAAAGCTCTCATCGGGCACATCTTCTTTTGCCTCTAGTCACTACAAACTTGTCACATCTCCTTAAGTTGTATGATATGTCCCTTATGGGCAGAGACCAAGTCATATTCATTTTGTATTCTCTTGCATGGGACCTTATGCATAGCAGACACTTGGTATTTGCTGTAATGCCTCAGCTAAGCCCCGGTAGGAGTCTGGATTCGACTGCTACTAAAAGAGTGGGGAAAGCTTACTGTTTATCTCTTCTTTTCTGCATGTTTTCTCCTCTTGTTTCATTTCTGCTCCCCTACTGCCCTTCACTCTCCTAACAAGAAAGAACTACGTGGCTAGATCTTAAAGTGCTATGGCAACAATTTTCTTTCTTAACATCTGCAGAGAGTACATTTTCTTAGGGAAGGGTAGGGGGTGGACCTTAAACACGGGAACACCAATCCACTGGTCAACAGTATTATCGCAACACACTCTGGGTTGTGCACATGATCACACAAAATTAAGACAAGTCTAGCAGGACTTCAAATGGGGACACAGTCTACCTCAAGGCAACTCCTATTTATTCTGCTTGTTACAACAGTCTCGGAAGCAGAGAGAGCAAAGACAGGGAGGGGAGAGACAGAGAGCGGGTGGAGGAGAGGGAAAGGGCAAGCCATTAGACTTCCGCTCTCCCACTGGATCTGGAACCCTTCCAGGAGACAGGATACAAGTGGCTCAGTGTGTAATGTCTTTATGAATCTGTTTTGTGCACATTTATTATTCATAAGGTCCATGGATTCACATTAGCGGCTCCTTCCGGGGAAGCTAGAGTTTTCAATTATATCCTCTCTTCTTAACGCATATGCTACATGATATTTTCGATCTGCCATCCATCCCAGAAGGGGGAAGCAGGAACAGCGCTGGTTAAATGAGCACTGGTCAATGGTGGGTATGAACAAGTAGGCCACATTTCAGTATGTAATTTGCGCTAGAGGGTACATGCTTTCATGAAATGTGCTGAATTAGACTGAGATTTCTTCACTTGGAGAGCAATTTTAAGAAACGAGAGAGGCAAGTGTGAAACAGATAATAAAACAGTTGGTGTTACTTCTCTAAGAAAGTCCTGGATTTAGGTTTCTTCTGGCCTATTACAGAAATTTCATTGTAGCCATTTGGCTGGAATTCTGGCCAAGAACCAGTGGACTAAGGACTACAATCCACACCCTGACTAGACATATGTACCAAGCCGGGAGGAGGGCAGATAAGGGTTCAGTAGCTTCCAGCAGCTGTCGTGACGAGCCTGGCGTGGAGAAAGCAGGAGCTGAAGGAACTGCAGCAGTCAGGCCCAAGCCGGAAGCACGCGTGCACACAAACAAGAGAGAGCTGTACTCAGGGCAATTTCTCTAGCATACTACGGAGAGGTCGGGGAGTAGAGGACAAAACCCCCCCTCCATTCGTGTGCCTACCTTCCTTTTGCAGAGGTGGTTACCAGATGCGCTGGCCCTATGCTATTGTCAAGGTCTGACATACAAGTACTTGGCACACCAGCTTTCCCTTCTGAGCTATATTCATCCACCCCCTCCACGATGTCTTCTCTCCTCCCTCACCACTTCTTTCTACACCTATGTTTCCCCACCTGACAGATCTTCATTTGAAGCCACACATAGGAACTATCACAGATTGCACCCAAACACATCCAGGCTGCCTCTCTTGCGCCATTAAAATTCTCTCATGCAGGTGGGTCAGCACAGCATCATGCTACATGCATCAAAACTGAACTGGGCGGGCGCCTGGGTGGCTCAGTTGGTTGAGCGACTGCCTTCGGCTCAGGTCATGATTCTGGAGTCCCGGGATCGAGTCCCGCATCGGGCTCCCTGCTCGGCGAGGAGCCTGCTTCTCCCTCTGACCCTCCCCCATCTCATGTACTCTCTCTCTCTCTCTCATTCTCGCTCTCTCAAATAAATAAATAAATCTTTTAAAAAAAACCAAAAAACTGAACTGGGCAAGTATGGCCACAGGAAACCGTCTAACGGGAGGTGAGTGGCATTCTCTTAACATATGTAATTTGAAATCTGCAGGTTCTAAAATGCTGGCAACCATTTTAAAGTAAAAGCAAAAAACACTGCAACACATACCTCTAACAGAAGTCCTCAACCATATATTTATTTATGTATTAAGGTCCTACTATGTGCTTGGAACTCTGCTGCCTCCTGTGAAAAATAAAGACCTCAAGAGGTACACTGGTTTCCAGTGATGGATATTTAGTATCAATATATATTGCCAAAAAGTTGGGGCGCCTGGGTGGCTCAGTTTGCTGAACATTCAACTCTTGGTTTTGGCTCAAGTCATGATCTTAGGGTCATGAGCTCGAGCCCTGTGTCAGGCTCTGTGCTCAGCGGGGAGTCTGCTTGAGTCTCTCCCTCTCCCTCCCCGCTCTGCCCCTCCTGTGTGCTCTCTCTATATATATACAAAATATTTCTTTAAAAAATATATATATATGTGTATTGACAAAAAGTAGCATAACTGTAGCACCTCTTCATTTTCATTATCCTACTATACTGGCCCTCATTATCACCATCTCCCTATTGTTTTTTTTAAACCAAACAAAGTGCCTCTGTTTCCTTTGTGCCTTGCCCAAGGTCCTATACCACAGCTAAATAATGTAAATCCTAAAAATAAAACAAGGTAAATAAGGTAAAATAATGTAAATTCCAGAAACAGAACAATGTTGTTTTGTGTATTTTCTATGAATGGCTTTAAGAGAACCAAAGGATGTAGTTATTTTCTTAGTAAACAGAAGGGCTAACAACTAAATAGCTCCCTTTGGACATTCTTCCTATCAAGGTTAAATAAACTTCATCTGACAGTGCTTTACTCACCCTATTTCTTCACATACCAGGAAGAGTTTTACATCTTCATATAATTTTATGTAAGTGCATGTAAAAATTGAATATGTTTTAAGGACATGTATTGAGAACCCTTATTAGAGAAATTCCCAAGGTTTTTAAAGTAGATTTCCTTCACAGAGAAGAGGAAAATTGTTTCATATATCTATTTGAATATACCTACATATATCATAGGTAAAAGCAATAAAACCCTGGCAATGGTCACATTTCCTGAGCAGAATTATCCTCACAACCTCTGGCAATAAACACACGCAATATCCACCCATATGAGGAAATATGTTATAGCTTTTAAAAAGTTTTACAACTCACATCTAAAAGCAAATATTGACTTTCGACTACAGGCCAAGCACCATAGGTTTGGCAAAATAAGTACTGAGTTTTCCCAAGACACCTCTCATTTAATTTCTTTTAAATAAGGGTAACTCATTAAACATAAAACTTTAGTGGAATTTAGTTTTTATGTAGTCTGATATAGTCTCTGACATCAATAAACTCAAAGTAAGAAAAAATCCTTTGTCTTAACATTCCCCCATCATTTTCAAGCTCAAAAATGTGGTTACCTTCCCAGGTCATACGGAAGTGTGTGACAACAGGCCCTGCCCTTAGAGAAAAGTCAGAGGAGCTGGAGAGACAAGTGCACACTGACACCTTGAGCACAAAATAACAGGGCACTCAAGCCAGCACTTCGTGGAGAGGAACAAAGAACGTGCAAGAGGAACTTGGAAAAGAAAGACCAGGGAAGGCTTCTGATGGCAGAAAGGGCTCAAAATAGACCCGTATGGAATGGGTAAGGTGTGAAGAGGAGAGAGAGGAACCACACCTATCAAATACTCATTCATGCCTTCCTGGCAGAGCCTGGTTTGTTCAAATATCACCCCCTTCACATGACGCAGCTCCGTGAGTAAATCTCGATTGGTTTTAACCAATCATACTGATCCCATTCCAGTGACTTGGTTTAGGGCTGGACCTGTGAGCCCAGCTCTGGTTACAGGAAGTCTGCTGGGGGTTTCTGGGAAAGGTAGCTTTCTTCCTAAATGGGATGCAATAGAAGGGATGACTCTCTTCTCTTTCTGGATGCTATCATGTCTAAATATACTATGTGAAGTACCGCAACCATGGTGCTACCCTTACCGGAGGAGCAGAGTAGGAAGACAGAGAGAAACTGGGTTCTTGAGGATGTGACCTAACTCCATTAACCAACCCTAGAAGAGTTCTACCATATGCAGGTCTTCTCGTTATGCAAGATAATACATTCCCTTACTGTTGAAACTACTTTGAATTGAATTTGTTTCTTGCAGCCAGAAGTACTTTAGCTAATTGCCCAACCAATAACCATTCTTCCCTTCTTACCTAGTAATAGAACCCTGATTTTGGTCTAGACAACAATATGCCCAGTTCAAAAACCATACTTCCCAGCATCCCACTGTGAAGTGTGCCCATGTGACTAAGTTCTAGCCAGTGAGATGTGAGTAGAAGTATTATATGGGAGGCTTAAGATGACTTCTTGAAGCTGACTACTGGGAAATAGCCCCCTCTTTCTTTCCTCCTTCATCTTTCCTGTTGTTGAGAACTGGGTCATGATGGCTACAGCTTAGGTAGACAGTTATTTTGTGATCTTGACATGGTAGCTATACAATGAGAAGTGCAGAGTATCAGATCCTACATCCCTGCTGACTTTGTGATGTACCATAATAGTTCCCTAGATACGTGTGTATGTGTGCACGTGCACCTTCATATTTAAGCCATTGTCATTTGAGATAATGGGTGCTTACTTTTTCTTCTGTTATCTACCTTACCTTTCTAGGCATCCAGATTTTAAAAATTGAGTATCCTTTAATTTTATGACCATTTTCTTAAAAAGTTAAGTGTGTCTGTGATAGACTTTTTAGCACCTCCAACATTATCTTCTTTGATATAAACATATAGTCTGAACTAAGAGGTAGTGAAAATACCTATTAGGGGAAAATAATAAACAAATTCTGAATTAAAGGTTCTACTAAAGCACATAATACTATGTTAAACAAGCATGGATTGACAAAGAATGGACAATACATGGAAGAAATGACTTAGCCTATTTCCTTGCTGGAAATTATATTATGCTAGTAGAAAGTCAAATACATACTCACTTACTTGAAGTCACTACTATTTTTAGTCAAAGAACAAATAATCAGTTTTGATTAAAATACATAAATAAGCCAGCAAACTGTGGTTTCAGTTGCTTGTCTACACTTTCTGAATCCCATGTCAAACCGTTTTAAACAATGAACTGCTTGATTCTCCTGCTTGATTTCGCCTGAGTACCCTATGAAGTCCTGACTTACCAAACCCAAAATTTGAGTACACCCCATGTTTCATCACCTCTACTTCTAAACTGCAATGTACAAGACAAAGTTACAGAACCTGTTGGTTCCACTATAAATATTACCTAGGCTTTAACTGAGACCTTTCTATATTCTTCATTGATTCTTTGTTCATTTCAGATTGACGCAATTAAACAAACATTCCCTACAATGTGTCTAGTTACTAGACTCTAATGGGCCGAGATAACTATGGTTTCTTTCTGCCAGTCTTTCTTCCTCCTTCTGCTTCCTTTCAGGGGGATTGTCCACCTGTAGCCCCAGTGGGTGGGGATGAATTCATAGGCCAGATTGGACCATGCCATCCCAAACAAAGTAACTGGTTCAAGGACAAGCACATGAGGTAAGTGTGGCTAACTAAAGTCCTCCTAAGAGTTTTCTGCTGAAAGCAGCGAGGAAGACATTAGATACTCATTTGGGATCTCAAGATGTAAAGATGTGCTCGGGGCTACCAAAGGTTTGATTTCCCACCATATGGAGACAGGCTATTTGCAACAGGAAAGAATGAAGCCAAAATACAACATTAGAGATAATCAAAGTTAAAAAATGAAGAGCATGAGAAAACTCTCGTAACTTTTAAACCTTGAGATCGAGTACCATCTGAAGCCAACTCCACCTCTGGACTTTCTAGTTGTACATGAAACAATAAATCCTCTATTATGCCTCAGCTGGGTTTCTGTCTCTTAACCCCTAGGGACTCCTGTCAAATACAGTACATATTCCAAGCTTTAGCTACTCTCCCCAAACCAGAAACCACCTATAGCAGTCCCCACATGCCAACCTCTTGATGCACTTCTTGACCCCAAAGTCAATCTCACAACTCCACTGAAATGATTCTTTAAAAAACTTAAATTCAAGGCCTTTTCTCAATATCTGGCCACAGGCACCTTTCTCCAGCCTGTCAATGTTGATCCTTCATTTCTTGTGAAAAATCTCTCCTCCCACAGCTCCTGGGGCACAGTTCTGCCCTAGTTCTCCTGCTTCTCTGGCACTTGGTCTTCTTCCCACACCCGGATTCAAGTGTTTCCCAAGGAGTTGTCTTTGGCTTCCTTCCCTTTTCTTTTGCCCTCTCTCGGCAAGCTCTTTTCATCTCATGTTTCCAGTAATCACCTTAAAATAAAAGACTCTCAGATATATACCCATAGTACTCTAATTCTATAATCTATACCCATGAATCTCTATCCTGGACTCCACACCTAAATTTCCAGAGACTCCTACTCATATCCCATCTAAATTCTATATGTATATTCAAGAATAATAGCTTCTCTTCCAAAACAATTTCTCGTTCGGTATTGTCTGTATGTCTGTATCCTTATCAAAGCACACCAGACTTCTGGTACTCCTAAATGAAAGTGTTACAGATGTCACCCCCATCACCCTCGCTGAGACATCCTCTTGATTCTACTTGCATGCATCTTTTGCAGAGGTTCCCTCCTCTGTCTTATTGCCTCTCATCTGCCCTAGTTCAGATTCCCATAATTCTCACCTGGACTATTGCCATCAGCATCTTCATTTGTCTCCCTGTATTGTCTCAGTCACAAACATCCTACTGTCTACAATGAGATTACCTTCACCGAAGGTCATATCTGGTCAAGTCATTTCTTAGCTCAAAAAACTTAAATAGTCACTCAAAAGTAGAAGCTCCTCATTCATCTGCCAGGAAAGAGGCACAAGACTGGAGCTTCAGTCTGGCCCCAAACACCTTTCTAGGTTTCTTTCCCATAATTTCCTTTCAGGAACTCAGCACTACAACAAAACCAAACAACACATCATTCCGAACACCTGTACCAGACTTTATATCTTTTCTCACACTCCTTCTTCCACAACTCCTTATGAATTAACTCCTACCATCCCTCAAGATTCTCCAGAAATACTAACTCTTGGATGAGGTCTTCCCTAATCTTTCTTAATGAGTAGAAATTTCTTTCTCCTTTGAACTCTCCAAACTCTAATACACCACCCATCTGTCTTGAAGGCAAGGATCCCATTTAATTCAACACTGAACACAGAGCTTTACCTAACAAATTTTGTTGAATTAACAAATTGTCTTACAAGTCTTTCCCCATCCTCTCCACATCTACAGGGGTATAGCCTGGGATGAAAGCCAGGTCCACTAATAACATGCTGTGTAACCTCGGGCAAGTTACTTAACCTCTCTGAGGAAAACCTCAGCTTCCTCATCAGCAAAATGGGACTGAATATGTAGTTCAGCATTTTATGAATTAAAACAAAACAATGTCTATTTGGGGAGGGGGGCTATCCGATACATAGCAGGTTCGATTAGTACAAGCTCTCTTCCCATTTTTCTTTTTACACCCTTACTCCTTAATCTGACAGCTTTCCAAATAACACATAGGAATTAAGATGAACCAGACAAGCCATGTCCCTCTGTGAACTCACTGTGTACTTCCAAACAGTAAGGGCAGTGATCTTTGCTACCAAATCATCCCAACAGAGCACTAGAAAGTGCAAGAGAATGCACCTAAGAATAGAGTATTTTTAACTATCAAACATCACCAGAGCAACGAGAAACTCTTTCACATTCTCTGGGGGAAAAAAACAGTTTTTGAAATTTAAAATAAATTATCAAGACACAGCAACCAGATACAACTTGTGGTTCTAGACTGTATGCTGAACCAGAATTTTATTTTTCTTCTGCTATAGAGAATTATCTATGGAACAGCTGTCAAATTTGAATGAGAATTACAGATCAGACAATAACATATATCAACACTATTTTTCTGAGCGTGGCAACTGTACTGCAGTTATTTAAATGAATATCTTTGTGTTTGGAAGAACAATGCAATATTTAGTGGTAAAGGGGAATTATGACTGCAACTTACTCTCAACTAGTTCAGGGAAAAAATGTACATATACTTGAGATGTCCTATTGTGTGCATGTATATGGAAAGAGAATATTAACATTTGGGGAATCTGACTAAATGGTATGTGTGAAAATTCTTTATGCTTGCAACATTTCATAAGTCTGAAATGTTATGTACGTGTGTGTGTGTGTGTGTGTGTATACATGTTCTATATTTAAGTTTTGGCCAAATTGAACTATTTAGTTTTGATCCACTATTTGTATCTGATTCAGAATCTCCCTGTTCAAATTATTCACTAGTCCTCTTTTGCAAAGTAATGCCTTAATTTAGAATTAACTGTCCTACAGATGAAAAAAACAAGCGAGCTTGAATCGTACTCAGAGATCTAAGTTTTACTTTAGCACTGTGATTCTTCCAAAGTCAAAGTACATTTTGAAACAAATGGAATTATACTCATAATATACTCATATTAAACAATAAACCGTACAAGTGCCAGAGCTGGCAATGGTTTCTACCTGCTATTGCAACATCTAAACTCAAAGTAACACCCATGGACTTTTTTGGTGGCAGCCTATGGAAAAGCAGTTGGATATTCCCTCTGCTGTTTCTAATTAAATCATTTTCACAACTCCACATTTCAGCCATTCCCCAAATGCCTATCAATGCCCTGCAGGTCTCAATGAAAGCCAAAATTAGCTGTGCCAGCATCACATCAGACTAGATTCTGTGGATGCTGAGTATTTTCTAAGAATTCTGGCTTTCCTTTGACATTGCTAATAGAAACCTATATTGACCCATTCCAGCTTCCATTCCCAAGCAAAATAACCTCTCCCTGAAATACTTCAAGAAAAAGAAAGACTGTAATATTTACGAGGATTAGTGAAATTTACCTCACTCCTGTGGACATAGCATTTTATGGCCACAAAGCACTTTTACATAAATTATTCCATTTTCCCTTTACAATACTATTGTGAGGAGCTCCATGTTAAAGAGTGGGAAACCAAGGTGCAAAAATCAAGAGACTGTCCCAAATTTTCAGATGTATGTATTGAAATGAATGTTTTTGTATTCCCAGAGAGAGGGGGGAAGAATCAGTGAATGGCATCTAGTCGTTCGGGGCAAAAATCCTATTCTCCTCCCTACTGCTGCTCACCCTCATATCCAATCAGCTCCTTCAGGAATAAGTCTAAATTGTTTAGCTTAAAAAGTCCCTTTATGATCTGGCCTCACATACTGATACTTCTCCATCTTTCAATATTTCAAATTTCTCTATATTTCATTAGGAATAACTGTTACTAAAACAGAAGTGTTTTAACACTTCTGAAATGCCTACCTCTATGTCTTTGCACATGTTAAAAAGTTCTTCCTGGAGCACCCATACTTACACCCATCTGATAATTCCCAGGTGTCCTTCAAGACTCTGCTGAAGCTATTCTAGGAAGCCTTTCCCAAATCCTAGAATCTCAAGTAAATATATTACTTTAGGCTTTCACTGACCTTACACACAGTTCTCTGACAGTCTTCATCATGCTGTACCAAGTGATAGGTCTGTACCTTTCTCCAGACCCATGTTGTACAACTGAACTTTCTTCGAATACAATAGCCCTTAGCCACAGGTGGCTACTGAATACTTGAAAGACGGCTAGTTTAACTAAGGAACTGGATTTTTTATTTAATTTTAATTATTTTAAAGATTTTATTTATTTATTTGAGACAGAGAGAATGAGATACAGAGAGCATGAGAGAAGGGAGGGTCAGAGGGAGAAGCAGACTCCCTGCCGAGCAGGGAGCCCGATGCGGGACTCGATCCAGGGACTCCAGGATCATGACCTGAGCCGAAGGCAGTCGCTTAACCAACTGAGCCACCCAGGCGCCCCTAATTTTAATTATTTTAAATGTAAAACTAAATAGCCACTTAGAGCTAACGGCTATGTGTATTAGCACAGCTACAGACAGTCACCTCCAAGGACAAAGACCATATTTACTTGTCTCTGTACCCCTGGTACCTACTACAGAACCTGGCACAGAGCAGGATTCAGTGCTTGTTCAAAGAATAAGTAAATGTTTAAATATCTATAAACACTTCTTATGTATTGCTGGGAAGTGATTCCACCCAATACTCCAAGCACTCTGGATCATCATATAAAATTTGGCCAACCCGGTTATATCTTGTAAAGTACACCTCATTAACTATAAACTAAAAAAAAAAAACCTCAGCAAATCATTCATTTTGACTCAGGGCACTTCAGCTTCACAGTCACTCTTAAATGACTTCCAGATGACTTCTGGATAAATGGTTACACTGTTTATGAAATATTACAATAGTCATGGCAGCATCATTTTGGAATGTCAAAATCAACTACAGTGTTTTATTTTAAAAATGGGCTTTTCACCATGCTTTTATTAACATGGAAAAAAATTCCTTTAAATGCCTGAAGTATTCCCAGAGTATGAAAGACTATTCTGAAGTATTCTTTAAAAATACCTGTCAGCTCTCCTAACTGAATTCATTTTTGAAATCCCATCCAATATTTGGAGAAGATGTGCTGGCTTGATCTGATGGGCTCCATCACTGACAAAGCAGAATATAGAGGGAATGTAACCTATCTACAAAGAACTAACAGTCAAATGCAATTTGGTTCCAATGAAAAGTCTCAACTGACAGAATTCATGAGCTTGACATCAGAGATTTTAAGAAATCCAAGACATGAACTTCACAAAGCAGAGACTAAGCATGTTTGACTCCATATTCAGGCCCTCACTGCACAATCCCTATCCCTTAAGAGTGGTGCTGGCAATCCAAGGCATCAATGAAGGTGGTCTGCAGCCAGTCACCCCACCCAGAGCTAGGAGAGCCTCTCCATCTCCTATCTGGTGCATCACACACCCCACAGTAGTCATACAATGGATGAACAACACTTGTAAATGTCCTTTCATTGTATAATTACTTCTGTAAAGGTAGACTAATCCTAACATCTAAAACTTTATAAATAAATACATTTATATATTTATAAATATATAAATAATAAACAAGAATAAATAGGTAAAGCATCTTAAAAAAGCTTGACTGGTGGGAATCAGGAGGTAGGGGCTTCAAACACATAATTCATTTTTTTAATTTAAATTGTAATTAAAAAATGAACAATTAAGGGGTAGGGTAGGCAAAATGGGTGAAGAGGGTCAAAAGGAACCAACTTCCAGTTATAAAATAAGTAAGTCATGGGGATGTAAGGTACAGCACACTGACTATAGTTAATAATACTGTATTGCCTATCTGAAAGTTGTTGAGAGTAAATCTTAAAAGTTCTCATCACAAGAAAAAATGTGTAATTTATGGTGATGAATGTTAACTAGACTTATTGTGGTGATCATTTCATAATATATACAAATATTGAATCATGTTGAACACCTGAGGCTAGTATGTTATTAGTCAATTGTATCTCAATAAAAAAATGAATACCATTACAAAATAATTAATGTTCACTATAGGAAAAAAGAGAGGCAAAAATAAAATATACATTAAATTTTTTACCCAAAGATAACATTTAGTATTCCACTTTTTTTTCTTGCGCACTTTTAAAATAGTAAGATAAATACTAGCTACTATTTACAGAACACTTGCTCTGTTTCATGCACTGTCCTAAGCATTTAATATCTATCAATTCATTCTGTCTTCACCAGAATACTATGAGGGAAACTGTTGCTATCTGTACCTTATAGACAAAAAAACTGAGCAGAGGGAGGTTAAGTAACTTGACCCAGTTCACAAGCTTAGAAGTGGCAAATAATCTCTGTTCAATTTTTGCTGTGGGAACATTCTGTTCAGCTAAGTAGTGTGGGAAGAAAAATTTCGCCTAAACTTTATTAAATCCTTAACTGCTATTTCAATGCTCTTGTCAGAAGCAAGAGAGCACATATAACCTACCTGGCTTATATTTGATTCCTGTTCCTCATGTTGGGGGAGAGGCTGACCTAAGATAGGAGACATTCGCTGACTTGGATCTAATACTCAACAGCTGGGCTGTAGGATACAATCTGTAATATGAATTTAGATTCCTTCAGGGCTACATCTCTTTGATGTTCTGAGTATCAAACTGTCGCCTTCTTACCTACATGTATTACATAATCCATTAGCCTGGCCATTAAAAACCTATATTTAACTTGATTTAAGTCTGATTTTATTTTTTTTTTAAGCTGGATTCTTAATATAATGAATAGTTTCCAATTACTTTAAAATGTAATCATGCCTATTTTGATCACAAACTTCAAAAAAGTGTGGAAAGCAAAATGAAATGGAGGTTAAAACAGATGGAAAGAACTTCTCCACAATGTAAACTGTTAAACTGGAAGTGTGAGCTGCAACTGACAAGTTCAGAAACATCCTTAAAGGTGTTCTAAGAGACTGGGATGATGTTCTATGCCTTCTCCCAATCCCCAAAAGTCATGTGTAAATGTCCCAGGGGACCTACACTCAGTTTTCTGCTCACTTGCAACATTACAGTCTCCTGCATCATGACCCTAAAATTCCTTGTATTATTTTTTATGGTTGTGTTACCCACACAGCAACTCCTTTGGCAACAATGGTAATTACCCTAGCCTTGTTATCTCAGGATAACACTGTAATTAACTTGTGACATTGTAGCATTCATGGTTATAATAATTGTAGCAAAAAATTCCAATGAAAGTAACATTTTTAGTTCTGGCATTCAAAAATAACTTCAGCAATTACACTGCTTAAAAAAATCAAGTTTCCCCAAAAAAACCATGATTTTCGGGGCACCTGGGTGGCTCAGTCAGTTAAGCATCTGCTTCCGGCTCAGGTCATGATCCCAGGGTCTTGGGATCAAGCCCTACATCGGGCTCCCTGCTCAGCAGGAAGTCTGCTTCTCCCTCTCCCTCTGCCCCTCCCCACTGCTCACTCTCTCTCTGTCTCTCTCTCTCTCTCAAATAAATAAAATCTTTTTAAAAAAGAAAAAAAGACATCATCTCCTCCGTACAAAACTCACTGAAATTAAGCTGAGTGCCCCCTGAGAAACATTAGACTATCTCTTTTGTAAGAGCTTCCAAAGAGAATGGGGAAACAAACACACAAATAAAACACATTTTTCAAAATATTACTTACAGCTCCTCTAGAAAAGGAAAGTTCTTAAATGCATCTTCTGGTAATTGAGTAATGTTGTTCATACTGATATCCCTGGAAAACATAAAGTTAAGATTTTTGACTAGGTGATATTAGACTAAAAGAACTTAATTCAACAGAAAAATAATCAGGTGCTGGCATTCTGTAAAGAAGTGAGAAAAATGAGCACAACAAGTCAGACAGCACACAATTTTATATAAATTATGTTCCATAATTTAGAAACGAACATAGAAATGTACCCAGATCCTGGGTACCCACTTCCCACTTTAAGTATTCTTGAAAAAAAAAAAAAAGAAAGAAAGAAGGAAAGAAAGAAAAATGTCTCAAACTTCCTACAATGAGTGGGCCAGTTTGATTTCCCAGGGCTCTGGTATTTAAAGTGCTGTACCTGATAAAAATAAACAAATGAATACCCCGGGGCATGATAAAAGATTTGCAGGCAAGGGTGGCTTAAGTCACTGTCAGGGACAATAAAACAGGTTGTAGCTGTATTCCAGTCATATTTTCTGCAAAACCTATAAAAGTCCTCCAGGTAATAGTTGTAAGGGGATTTCATTTTTAGCCTAGGAACAGATGCAGCCTAGAGACATGTGCATACATGACGGGTATGCTGTCCATTTCCAGCTTTTCCTTCGAGAAGCAGCAGGAAGGAGAGAACTCACTTGCTGATATAACTTGACAATTAACTAGTTCAAACAGTTAAAAAAAAAAATTTATTAACCATTTCCTTCTTCCCTGGCAACTGCCTCCTCAACTGGTTTTCTCTTTCCACACTGTGTAACACGGACCCCGTGCAAGGCAGGTTAAGGCAGCCTCAGAGGGAAAGTCCCAGTGTGCACTGGGCCATTGCCTCACTCAGGGTCCTCTGCCTCTTGTCTGCGGCTGTGTCCTCAGGTCTCTTGGTTCTAAGAATCACCAGGAAAATTCACAACTGGGACCGCCTCGTCACATAGGAAGATAGAAGAGAAATCAGCTAACAATAAAACACCAAAATCAGCTAAGAATAAAAACACTGATTTTTATTAATTTAGTCAGGTGAAATTTTCTTTTAAAAGAGCCGACACCTTCAGTACCAAGGTAGGTGAATCCCTTCTCCCTACCTTTGCCATTCACTAGAATTTAGAAATGGAATGTGCACCCCTCTTCATGAGCCCTTCCCAAGGCAAGTCTGGAAACCTTCCTGGCTCGGGAATAACAGTAAAAGCAGGCACAAAACCAGCAAAAGCAGTGTGGCTGCTAATGTGTAGACAATACGGACACCGTGGTTAAGACCACACGTACGATCTCCCCTTACAGATGGGAAAACTGGGTCTTCCTGAGGTACGGAACCTCCCCCAAGGCCACCCAACAGATGGTGTCACAGGAAATGTGACCTCCAGAGTCCATGACTTTAACTGCAACACTGAGTCTTCCCAAGGTATTGTGTGAATCCTGTTCCTTCTCTCCAGTGATTGTCAAAGATACAAAGCAAACCCACGGTCCTACCAAGGGTAAAAGTGAGAGGGATACTGTCCCTGAGACCTTGGTACAATCACCAGTGAATCCTGGGGAGAGCACTTTTGCTTGACAATTTAAAAAAAAGAACTATAAATAGCTTTAGAATTTGAGGAACCAAAGTTCATTATAAATTTGAGCATGAAACTGTTCTAGAGATGAATCCTATGTCCATAGAGATTCCCATGCATTCCAAAATTTTATCATTGAAAATAACTCAAAATCTATTAAAGATGATTTATAAGAAAAACAAAATTAATATGCGTCTCAAGGGATTATCTTTTTTTCAGAATTATTTTTAAACACAGGCGCTGATGGTACTTTAGTCAGTGATTGATATCCTTGGGCAGGGGAAGGCAAACCCTCTGTTTTTCATAAACACTCAAGCAAGATACTGGAGAAATAGCAGCAAAATCAGGGTCTGAAGAAGCAGGCTCGACTCCTGCTACTGCCACCTAGCCACTGTGTAATCCTGGGCCTCAGTTTACTCATCTGTAAAATGAGAGCACTGAACTGACTGGTTGAGGGGCTTCCCAGCCTGAAATTGTATACTTCTATGATTCACCTTTTCCTGCAGTTTTCATGGAGGAGCCCCTCCTCCCTGATGAAAATATATGTGGTTCATTTTGTAGAAAAGGCATGTTTCTGAAAAATTTAAAGACTATTAGTTTGCCATTAGAAAACCACTGAGTCATTCCCGCTGGAAACCCATTTGCCCTTAACCAATAAAATCATTCTTAATCATACAACAAAACGTTTAGTCACACTGAAATGCAAAATAATAATCTGAGTAAGCAGTGATTCTGTAAAATGTCACACAACGTTGATGCTCTTTAGCCATTCCAATAAATGGAGAGAGAAGGACAAGCACAGTTTATTACTTTACAAAAGGAGGCACTCCATACTGTTTTCCTGAGTTCAGGTGAATATCACAGTAACAGAAAAACTGATTACTTGCCTCACCATAAAAAGAGACATAATTAGAAATTACACCACACTATTCTCTGCATTCCAATTTTTTAAAACCCATACACCTATATAATTCTCTCATTTTTTCCCCTCAGAGTAACAAGACATGACAAGTAGTTCTGCTGTAAGCTATAAATGCAATTAGTAGGACTCCATATTTACAAACTAATATGTTTTAAACATATGGTGAGGTTTTGTTTCAAAGCTTCAGATTCAGGAGCAACACTTGTTTCCAAAATGTTCTGAATTTCACATATCTAGAGAGGTTCTATCTTTATAGGTATTTTCCCTCCCATTTTCTGGGTTTTAATTAAATAAAACATTTGAGAATAGGAAGGAAAAAAAAAAAAAAAGAAGGGGGAGCCTACAAGATGTTATCTCCAGAGAAGCTCTGGAAACATGTGGTTACAGATTATAAGGTGGGTGGGTACTCATTTAAAATAATGAGGGCTAATGGTGATAAACAACCTACAGACAAGTCTTAGAGAAGATTCCAGACCTGACATCACCAACACCGACAACGGAGCTTATGGTTGGAAAGGATGCTGGGGATGATAAGTTAACCGTAACAATTTACGAATGGAAGCCCTATGCCATAATTACAAACATCTCAGGCTCACAAGCCACATGAATCATTAAAATGCATAAGTTAAAAAAATTTATATAGAAAATGTTCAGCTAAAAGGTAAACCTTGGGATCAGTGGTTTGACATTCATATGAGCAATACAATCTTAGTAGTAACCTCTAATATTAAACCCACTGACTTGCCATCCTGGGTCCCTATGAAGAAAATAAATATAACATAGAAACCAAAAAAAAAAATTGTGCGCCTAGGTGGCTCAGTCGGTTGAGCGTCTGCCTTCGTCTCTGGTAATGATCCCAGGGGCCTGGGATTGAGTCCGGCATCGGGCTCCCTGCTCAGCGGGGAGTCTGCTTCTCCCTCTTCCTCTGCCTGCCACTCCCCCTGCTTGTGCTCTCTCTCTCTCCCTATCAAATAAATAAATAAAATCTTAAAAAAGAAAAAACAAAACAAGGAAAAAAAAACAAAGAAATCATACAAGGTCAGAACACCACCAACTCACAAACGCCCCCCGAGGGCAAGTTCAAGAGAGCTGATGGCCTTCCTTGGAGTTAGTCTAGTATATAGTTGGAAGTACACAGGCTTAGCACCACAAAGACCAAGATCTACCTATGAATTTACTAGCTGTATGATCTTGGGCAAGCTGTTCATCTTTTCTGAGCCCTAGCTTCTTCATTTGGAAAAAAAAGAGGCAGGAATAACTAAACCTTGTAGACTGCTGATGATCAGAAAATGTCAAGTTACACACAAGAAGCTAAGTTAGTAATAAGGTATTAGCTTACTATCATCCATATTTTTGCTGCTCCTGGAAGCTGAGTCCAATGTGGTGAAAGCTAGCAGGCCAAGCATCACACTACCTTTGGTGGTCTTCCTCCCCAGAAAGAAACCAGTTTTACACAAGAGAAACACTCAGTGATGCAGAAGACCTAGAATCTGGAGTCATTCCAACTACAAAACTAGACTCTAAACTCCAGAACTCCAAGAGTCAAAGATTTTTAGGGGCACCTGGGTGGCTCAGTCGGTTAAGCGACTGCCTTCGGCTCAGGTCACGATCCTGGAGTCCCGAGATCGAGTTCCGCATCGGGCTCCCTGCTCGGCGGGGAGTCTGCTTCTCCCTCTGACCCTCCTCCCTCTCATGCTCTCTGTATCTCATTCTCTCTGTCTCAAATAAATAAATAAAATCTTTAAAAAAAAAAAAAAGATTTTTAAGCTAGAAGAGCCCTTTGAAGTCAAATACCTCATTTTATTTTTTTAGAAGATTTTATTTATTTATTTGACAGAGAGAGCACAAGCAGGGGGAGTGGGAGAGGGAGAAGCGGGCTCCCCGCTGAGCAGAGAGCCCGACGTGGGGCTCGATCCCAGGACCCTGAGATCTTGACCTGAGTTGAAGGCAGACGCTTAACCAACTGAGCCACCCCGGCGCCCCAAATACTTCATTTTAAAAGAAAAAAGTTGAGGCCCAGGTGTTGACAGAGTCAAGCACTGGAAAGATAGGGGAAGGAAGAGGAACGTGCAGAGAGAAGGGAAGGAAATTATATTCTTATAGGAAATTTTTGGAAGGACAAGGGAAGACAAGAGCCATTTTCAAAAGACTAGGAGGGCTTCACACAGTTTAGTGATAAGAAGGGAACAGAACCCAGAACTTTAATGGGGTGCTTGACTATATTTTTTCTACACATATTTGTCCCAAAACAGACTTCTTCATACTTAGTTCTCTCAAAGTACACCAACCGAAACAGAACATATGCCTGCATATTATACCAACACAAGGCAATACTCCCAAATTTTTACCACAGAGATCAGAATTACAAAAAGCACATTACCTCACTAGAAAAATAAAGCTGATTGCTCAAACACCAGCAGTCACTGGTTTCAAAATTAAAATTTAAAGGGTACAATTGTTTAATTGAAACTGCAAAATCTCCCCAGTGGTTAAACTCTCATCTTTTTTCCCCTCATAAAATTCACTACTTCTAAAGTATCTACAGAGTAAAGAGGAACATCATGTTTCAACAAGGTACCTTTTTAAAATCCCCGTAAAATGCTCCAGAAGCAAGCCTAACCTGTTTGCTGACGGCCAAGCGTGTACCACCATAGACTCCGCCATTGTACACTCGCTGGGTCTGGGCCTCCTGCCATAGAATTATTTAATTTTCAATATACTGTGATTGACCCAATGTTATCTAAATTTGAATAAGCCCTCCTATTTGTACTAGATAAAACTGTACTGCTACTACCACACTGCAGATTATATCTCAAATACTACCCAGCCATTTCAAGTCACTAAATGACATACAGGTGCTAGAGAACGCAGGGTTCTCTGATGTAGTCTCTAGGAAATTGCTGTGTCTTCAAACTCAACAAACATATGTTAAAAATGAATACTATCCCAATGACTTTTCTAAGGTCTTTTGTAATTAGCCAAAAATTTCAGGTCAATCTCCCATTCACAGATGTCTACAGTATGAACAAAAATGAAAAGCTAAAACTACATTTGAAAAATGCTTCTGGTGGAACAAATTTGAAGGGAGGGGTCTCTCTCGTCCACCAGCAGCGCCAACACACGTAGAAACACCAGAGTTCTAATCAAAGCCCATGAAGAGTTCATTTCTTTTCTGACAAGGATTCCCTATCTTTAGGCAAGCGATCTCTTTTTCTCCCTCTTTCTTTCTTTTTAGAACAAAAGTGATCTATGTGTATCAGTTTTTTTAAAACTGAAATACAGGGGCGCCCAGTTGGTTAAGTGTCTGCCTTTGGCTCAGGTCATGATCCCAGGGTCCTGGGATCAAGCCCCACGGGGGACTCCTTGCTCAGCAGGGAGCCTGCTTCTCTCTCCCCCTCTGCCTGCCGCTCCCCCTGCTTGTGCTCTCTCTCTCTCTCTCTCTCAAATAAATGAATAAAATCTTTAAAAAAAAATGATTAAAAAAAAAACCACCCTGAAATACAAAGAAAACCATCCACAATATCAATTCCTAGAAATAACCACTGTCATATTTCATGGGTGTCATTACAGATTTTTTTTTCTATGTACAGTGTATATTTTTACAAATGTGAAATCATATAGTTCTGAACATGTTTATCTATTGGCCCCTAAGATTTTTCATTTTCAAGAGAAATAAAAACGTCTCTGAAAATATATTTGAATAAAAGTACAAATATTACCATCTAATATATCCTGATGCTCTTTTTGGCAAGCCATACAGCATGGGGTGACAAAGTCCTTGTTAGTGAAAGCCACTATGCTAAAGGGAAAAGAAGTGAATTAGGGACTTTTCTGTAAAAGGAGATATCGTGTCACCCATTTAACACTCGCCACATATGTGCAAGGCAGCATGCTAGGATGGTGAGGTTCCTGTGTCAGAAGATGTGCCCACAGTTATTTCCTTTTTTAATTAAAATCTATCACTCCACTCTATTCTCCATTTACTATCACTATATATTTTTGCAACATCCAATTAAGTTTAACTTTTTTTTTCTTGTTTTTTTTTTCATTTTTTTCATTTATTATTTTTTTATTCTTATGTTAATCCCCATACATTACATCATTAGTTTTAGATGTAGTGTTCCATGATTCATCGTTTGTGCATAACACCCAGTGCTCCATACAGAATGTGCCCTCCTCAATACCCATCACCAGGCTAACCCATCCTCCCACTCCCCTCCCCTCTAGAACCCTCAGTTTGTTTTTCAGAGTCCATCGTCTCTCGTGGTAACTTTTAAAATACGCATTATTGCATTTTGAAAGCAACCAGAGCAGCCATGTCTTTGTGAAGATGCTGCTCTTTATACTGCAGAAATGAGGCCAAAACAGTTTATATGCCATTTCACTCAGATTTTGCTCCCAAGATATTTTCCTGACCTTACATGTTTTAGCACTCCTTGAGTCCAACTAGATGTCACAACAGACACCCCTCTTATGCCATGTGCAACATTTCTACTACAGTTTTAGGCAGCAGGAGAAACTGGCTCCATATTATCTGGAGCATTCCTTGGTGTTTCAGACACAAAGATGCAGTGCTTTCCAGAGGAAAGAATCCAAAACTTGCTTCCCTGCAGGCTTGCAGTCCTTAAGAAGGTATGTGCTACAACCCACCATAATGATACTTAAAAATAAATCTTAATTACTGCAGTGAAAAGTTATCACCTTGTAAAGTCATTATCTATTTAAAGTACTTGAATATCCTAGTATATAATCTTCCTAACAATACAGAAAGTCTAGAGAAAATGCCAACTTCAAATCTTAAAAAATGAAAACTTTTTTTGCTATAGGAGATATAGAGAAGAATGTTTAATTCATTTTACGATCATCTACTCTAGTGGATTAAAACCTCTACTTCAGGGGCGCCTGGGTGGCTCGGTCATCATTAAGCATCTGCCTTTGGCTCAGGTCATGATCCCAGGGTCCTGGGATCAAGCCCTGCATCGGGCTCCCTGCTCGGCGGGAAGTCTGCTTCTTCCTCTCCCACTCCCCCGGCTTGTGTTCCCTTTCTCGCTGTGTCTCTCTGTCAAATAAATAAATAAAATCTTTAAAAAAACAAAACAAAACAAAACAAAACCCTCTACTTCAGGCCCTTTTAGAATTTTTCTATTAATGACTATATTGCCATTGCTAAGAAAATGAAAAGACATGAAACAGACTGGAAGAAAATATTTGCAAAACACGTAAGAAAAAGGAATAGTATCTATAATATAGAAAGAACTCTCAAAACTCAATAAGAAAATAAACCTGATTTTTAAGTGGGCAAAAAGATTTGAACAGACACTTCACTAAAGATTATACAAATGGCAGAAAGCACATAAAAAGATGTTCAACATTAGCCAGTGGGGGAATGCAAAATAAATCATAAGATACCACACCATACAACTATAAGAATGGCTAAAATGTGACCAAAAAAAAAAAAAAAAAAGCTGAAAATGCCAAGTCCTGACGAGGATATGGAGCAGCAGGAACTCTCATACACTGCTGGTGGGAATGCACAATGGTACCACCACTTTGGAAAGCAGTTTGGCAGTTTCTTATAAAATTAAACATGTGCTTATGACCATATGACTCAGCAATGCAAGGTATAAATAACTTTCAAAAACTGGAAATAACCCAAACACCCTTCAACTGATGAAGGGAAAAGAATCTTTGGTGTATCTATACAATGGAATAATATCCAGCAACAAAAAGAAGACTACTGATACAAGCAGTAGCAAGGATGAATCTCAAATACGTTATGCTACGTCAAAGCCTGACTCAAAAGGCTACCCGCCATACTCCATTTATATGGCATACTGGAAATGGCAAACTTTTAGAGACAGAAAACTGACCGGTGGTGGCCAACAGCCAGGGGGATGGAGTGGGAGAAAAGGTGGCTACACAGGGGCACGGGAGAACTTTTTCATGTGATGGAAATGCTCTATATCTTGATTTTGATGATGGTTATATCAGGTATCCAAAGTCTTAGAACTGTATATTAAAAAGTGAGAGTTTTACTGCATGTAAATTAAACCTCAACACCAGCCTTTTCTAAATAAGAGCATACATATTACCTCCTCACGTTTCTCCCACAGGAAAAATAATTAATCCTATGGCTAGAGGTTCTCTTTCCCAGCTTTACCCAACACCAAATGATGTCACACACAGCTATGCACTTACAGCAGGACATCAGGCCAAGCCTCTTCATTCTCTCTTTACCAAGCACCTACTAGGTTTGTGCCTGTGTGCTGGGCACCGGGTATACAAAAACAAGTAAGACAGTGTTTACCTGAAGAGCATTCTGAGACAGTGGAAAGGCGATAATAAACAACAAGTAAACACTGTGATATGTGTGGCACAGCAAGGGAAGATGATCATCCAAACTTGGAACTGGAGAAAGACTTCCAAAGGCAAGGCTGTTATGCCAAGGTGTAAAGGACAGATATTACTTTATAGAGGGATGCTATTTCAATCTGTGCGCTCACTCATTAGGTTGGCACTGTTTCTCAGCAGAGACACAATTGGCATGTTGAGCAGGATAATTCTTCATTATTCCAGACAACCTTGCTCACTATAGGGCACTTGGCATCCCTGTTCCCACCAGCACACTAATTAGTGCAACTAAAGACATTCCTCAAACACTTCCTACCTCCCCAAACCAAGTTGGTAGCACAGAGAGGAAGATGAAATCTATTTAGCAAGTAGAACATGGCATTTTTAAATATATATATAATAAAGAGCTAATATCAAAGTTAAGTACATCACATAGAAAAAGAACCAGCAGAGCACCTGGATGGCTCAGTTGGTTAAGCATCTGCCTTCAGCTCAGGTCATGATCCCAGGGTCCTGGGTTCTAGTCCCGCATTGGACTCCTTGCTCAGCAGGGAGCCTGCTTCTCCCTCTGCCTGTCGCTTCCCCTCCTTGTGTTCCCTCTCTCTCTCTGACATATAAATAAATAAATAAATAAATAAAATCTTAAAAAAAAAAGAACCAATATTGTTTCACAGCAATTGTTTATATTTTTGCATATATACTGGTTCATGATGTAAAATGTAGTCCTCATTGGATTCATAGGGAAAAAAAACTGAAAGACTCTGAACGAGATAACTTGTTTGTTTGGGTGGGGGTTGCCTCCAGGCACAGGGACTATCACCTGCGAAAGCACCGTTGAATGAGATAAAACCAGAGTGGTCAAAGAGAGAAAACTATCCAGGAACTTGAACATTACAAGCCAGCATGGCTACAGGTGGTGAGAGAAGCTACCAAGATTAGCAGAACGTACATCCCCAAAAGCCTTGTTAATTTGACCTCTAGAAATCGGAGCTGCCAGGGATGCCTGGGTGGCTCAGTCGGTTAAGCATCTGCCTTCGGCTCAGGTCATGATCCCAGGGTCCTGGGATCAGGCCCCGGATCGGGCTGCTTGCCCAGCAGGGAGCCTGCTTCTCCCTCTGCCTGCTGCTCCCCCTGCTTGTGCTCCCTCTCTCTTTCTCTGACAAATAAGTAAATAAAATCTTTAAAAAAAAAATTTAAAAAGAAATCAGAGCTGCCTGCGGAAGTTTAAGCATGGCAAGTTTGCTGCAGAAAGATCATTCTGGCAACCATATATTACAATGGGAGGGAAGGAGGGAAAGAAGAAATTCAGACCTTCTGGAAGACAGCTTCCCTGACTGCAAAATATTGTGTACTTGCTACTTCTCAGGTCCTTTCCAAATCTATCATTATGACTCCTATCTTGGCATTCCTGATTCTGCACATTCCATGCATAATTAGTAGAAAATAAGCAACTCTTAGATTCATGTTTTTCCTATATGCACAGACACATTTGCTTGTGTTAGCAAGTGTGTGAATGAGCACAGACTTTTAAAACATACCCCCTTCAGAATTACAAGGGTTCAGCAATTAAGAAAGACGCATGACTTCATTTCCAAAGGTAATATTTTATGCTGTAATTGTTTATGCTCTCAATGAAGCAATACAGCCTAGGAGACATTTAAGGGTGTGTTCTTCAAGGAGATGCTAACCCAACAAGTTAGTAAAGGAATAGAACAAAACACTGGTGTGAAAATACCCTACCACAAGGAAGGCAGGTGTGGTTGAAATTATACATCCTTAAAGGGGTACCTTTAAAAAATAAAAGTAGTCAAGCTAATTCAATATTTTCCAATATTGAAACAAGTTCCACTTGTTTCTGGAGTTTTTTTGTTTTTGTCTTTTTAAAACAGTCTAGTTGTCAAGTGTGGAATGTGCTCTAACGAGAAAAATATAAAATGCTTGAAATCTGGAGTAATGTTTACTAAATGGCAAAGAAAAAAAATGAATGCCAAAGAGAAAAAGAACATTTCTTTCTATAGTTTGATCGAGTACCCTAGCATCTGGCATCACATGGAACAGACAAGGGTTAAACTCTAATATTCCTTGTTTTCTTGCTACTTAACGGGTGTTCTCAGGCATTCTTTGGGTGTCAACAGCTGTTCTGGTAACCCTAACGATGACAAAACAGTGCTCATTACCAGCCAAGACACACAGACAGAATGGTATTTCAATAGTCCATTTAACATCAACAAGAAGTATTGTAAGGATTGTCAGCTGGGCAGACTGGAAACACTCAATTACTTCATCCTCGCAGACAAAATGCACTATTCATAAAGAAATCAATCCAACAGCATTTATTATGGTAAATATTCTAATTAACTAAACGGTTTATGTTTTATTATGGCTACACTTATTAACACCACTGATAGGAAAACATTACTTCATGGTCCTGCCTTCAAACACGCACACCCACGAAAACTTCTGTTTAGACGCACATTTTTTTTTAACTTCAACTCACAACCAATTAATGGGTTATGAAATCATTTTAATGGGTCACAGCCAACTTTTTTTTTAATTTAAATGGGAAAGAATAGAATAAAATAGAAAAAAATCAGAAAACATCAAATGTAGTAACAGTATTGTTTCGGGGAATTTTGGTTCAGCGAATGTGTGTTTCTGTCTTACTGACTGCAAAGTCTCAAGTTCGTATACATCGTCTGTGAAATATAGTCAGAACCACGAATTCAAGGGTTTGGCTATTAAAGCCAAATATTTCTTATTCTTCCCCCCTAGACGGAGTCCCAACTGCAGCTGCTTTCTCAGCACAAGGTTGGCTCAATGCATTTAGTAACCTTGAAAGTCTTCCTTCATCTATAAACTTCCCTTTTGGAATTGCCTTGCTACACCCCATAGATTTTGGACCACTGTGTTTTGTTTTCACTGGTCTCAACGTACTTTTTTTTTTTAATTTCTTCTTTGATCCCTTCATTGACCCACTGGTTGTTCAACAGCACATTGTTTAGTCTCTACATGTTTGTGTCTTTTCCAGTTTTCTTCTTATAATCTATTTCTAGTTTCATTCTGTTGTGGCCTAAAATGTGATCTATCCTTGAAAACGTTTCATGTACACGTAAGAAGAATGTGTATTTTGCTTTTGAATGGAATGTTTTGTATATATCTATTAAGTCCATCTGTGGTAAGGCCAATGTTTCCTTATTAATTTTGTCTGGATGATCTATCCATTGATGTAAGTGGGGTGTTAAAGTCCCAGTTATTGTTATCATACTACTGTCAATTTCTCCCTCTGTATCCATTAATATTGCTTTATGTATATGTTGGGTCCATATTAACAAGTGTTATATATTCTTGTTGAATTAACTCTTTTATCATTATGTAATGCCCTTTGTTGTCTCTTGCTATTGCCTTTGTTTCAAAGTCTATTTTGTCTGATACAAGTACTAGTAACCCAGCTTTACTTTACTTTTGTTTCCAATTACATGAAATATCTTTTTCCATCCCTTCACTTTCAGTCTGTGTGTGTCTTTAGACTTCAGGTGAGTCTCTGGAAGGCAGCATATTCAATATTTTCCAATATTGAAACAAGTTCTTGTTTTTTATCCATTCAGCCACCTTATGTCTTTTGATTAAAGCATTTAGTCCATTTACAATAAATAAATAAATTAAAATTAAATTAAATTAAATTAAATTAAATAAAGGGCACCTGGCTGGCTCAGTTGGAAGAGCATGAGATCTTGATCTCCTGATCTCAGAGTCATGAGTTTGAGCCACACATAGGGTATAGAGATTAAAAATAAATAAATATAAATATACAGCTTCTGTATAATCTAACCAGCTGTTTATTCCCTCTAGGGTCTTTTTCACCTCTGTTATTGTATTCTTCAGCTCTCATTTGCACATTCTTATATTGTCTAGCTCTTTCTTGAAGTTCTGTGTTCATCCATTCTTCTCTCTATGGGGGTTCCTAGTAGTACATGATAAATCACTGTACATCCAATAATCATCCTAAGCAAGAAAAACTCCAATTTCTAAGACACTGAGGCATTGACCTCATTATAGAGAGACAAGAAGAAAATTCTAAATGATAAGGTCTAGGCCTAAACTCAGAGACAGGAAGAAATTTCACCAACATTTTAATGCAGGCTTTGTGGACCAACTGCTTCCCTTCAGGTTATGAGGCATGTGGTACCCCTCCCAAACACACATACCACACACTCTCCCTTCTCCCCTCTGATGGGCATTTTTAAAAAGGCTTATAAAACATATTCTATCCTTAAAGGAATGACTCAAAATTGTAACTAAGATGACTCAATCATTTCTGTTGATTATAAGACAACAGACATTGATAATGATGGTTCATAAAAAGTCACTCAAGATACTCCCTTGGTAATGACTTGAAGCTATGCAATCAAATCTGAGATAGTCCTGAATCTTTGAGCAAAAATTCTCAAATTTGGTTCTGTAATACTTCTGGACAGCTCCATCTATAGCAAGTCTTTAAGTTCTAAGAAGTCCTGGAAACAATACTAATTCCTTTTAATTTCTGCAGTCAACATGGGTCATATGGTCCTTTATTTCTTACCTTGGACAGAAAACAATGGGCTACCCTGAAATTTGGTTATTAAAAAAAAGAAAGAGAGACACAGATGCACTCTAGGAACTCCAAAATATGTTCCGAGTTATTGCTTTAGGTTGTTTATCTAAGAAAATCTCTCAGTTCTGGAGTTGACAACGTTTGTTGGAGCAGTTTTGTTATTAATTGGTAAGCAAAGAAGAAATAATATCTTAGAAAATAAACTCCTGGGGCGTTTGGGTGGCTCAGTCATTAAGTGTCTGCCCTCGGCTCAGGTCATGATCCCAGCATCCTGGGATCAAGCCCCATGTTGTGTCGGGCTCCCTGCTCAGAGGGGAGCCTACTTCTCCCTCTCCCTCTGATGCTCCCCCTGCTCATAATCTCTCGTGCTCGCTCTCTCTCTGTCAAATAAATAAAATCTTTCAAAAAAAAAAAGAAAAGAAACTTCTAAAAGAAAGAGAATACTTAATACCTTAACACCCAGTGAAACCAGATACACACTCCTAACTCTCACACACACACACACTCCAAAAAGAGCTTAGCCTATAATTAAAGATTGTATGACTGGAAGGTCAATTCAGATACCACTAAGCAGGATGCCACTAAACCCCAGTCTGCCTGAGACAACCCCAGTTTACATCTATTGTCTTGGCAAATTATTAATGGTGCTCCTTTTCCCTCTCAGAGGTACAGTCATTGGAATGATAAATGACAGCAGTAGGTTTGACTGAATGATGTTGAATGAGTTGTGATAGGAAGAAGTGGAAAGCTTGGTTTGGATTGCCTTGGGGAAGGTCTGAATAAAAGGCTAATTCCATCCATATTACTATATGGACAATAATAATATGATCTGTAGAGTTTGTAAATATCGCTTTGATCAATTTCCTGTTCCTCCAGCTGGACCATAAACTCCATTAGGGTGGGGTGTGTGTTTTGCTCACTACTGTGTCCCAAGCCTGTGGCACACTGTGCGGCCACACTTGCGTGAATGGCATGCCAGACACTGTTAAATGCTTTAAAGGTCATGGTAGCAAATACACACTTAGCATTTCCAAAAAAATAAATTTAAAAAAAGGCTTAATTTTCCAGTTAGCTAAAGGAAGTCAATGGCCTGGTTGTGGGAGGAAAGAAAAAATAGGGCACAGAAACTATCCTCTTTTTTACAAATTTTTATAATTGACCTGATTATGGAACAGACAGTGAGGAACACAATATTTCTTATGGATGGCAAAGAGTGTTAATGACAGATTTCCTCCCAAAGTCTATTGCTATAACCAAATAAAAACTCTACACACAAACACATTTGGGGAAAAGCAAGAAAGAGAGCAAAGCGTTCATTTAAATACAAGTTCCTGGATTTAAAAATAGCTTGGGAGGAATGATGTAAATTTGGATTTCAGTAAAACTAATTTTTCTTCCTCAAAATTTTAAAATACAGGCTTTGTCCTAAGAATAGCATCTCATAGAACCACTAAACTAGAAAGCATAGTTGTTAAATGCTTCCCCCAGAAGCGAAACCAAATGCCTTGGGTTTGAATACAGCTCTGTTCACTCATCAGCTATAAAACCCTGGACAAGTCCCTTAATCTCTATGTGCCTCGATTTCCTCATTCAAAATGGGGATGAGACTTCTGACTTCAGAACATCACTGTTAGGGTTAGATGATGTGACTTCCAGCTGGTACGCAGCCCAGCACCTAGCCCACAGCCAAAACTCAAACTCTGCAATTATTATTTTACTGTTATCATCAGCTGATCACCATCTAATCTCACCATTTCATTTTAATAATGAGGCAACTGGGGCCCAGAGGAGTTAAATAATTAATTAATTAAAGAACCAAGGTCAGAATCAAAAAGATAAATCCCAAGGGCGCCTGGGTGGCTCAGTCAGTTGAGCGTCCGGCTCTTGATATCAGCTCAGGTCATGATATCAGGATCCTGGGATCGAGCCCATATTGGGCTCCACACTCAGCGGGGGGGGGGGGGGGGGGGGGTCTGATTGGGATTCTGTCCTTTCCTCCCCCTCCACCCATCATCCTGCTCACGAGCTCACACTCTCTTCTCTCTCTCTAAAATAAATAAGTAAAGGGCGCCTGGGTGGCTCCGTCGGTTAAGCGTCTGCCGTCGGCTCAGGTCATGATCCCAGGGTCCTGGGATCAAGGCCCGCATCGGGCTGCCTGCTCAGCGGGGAGCCTGCTTCTCCCTCCTCCACTCCCCATTTGTGTTCCCTCTCTCGCTGTCTCTCTCTCTCTGTCAAATAAATCAATAAAAAATAAATTAATTAAAATAAAATAAAATAAAAAAGTAAATAAATCTTAAAAAAAAAAAAAAAAGGATAAATCCAAGTCCAGGGATCTTTCTACTATCCTCAAATGGAGCATGTGGTAATAACGTTTTTTGCAATATGCTCTGGAACTTGGGAAAACAACTTCCCCAGGAGCAATGTGTTAAATGGTGCTTAGATTCCGAGGTTAATGGGTAAGCCGTCGGCAGAGCCCCTCACTACAGTTCAACTAATGAACACATGTTACAACCAAAACATGGAAACAGATAAACCAATACTACCTGTACTCAACCAAGTAAATGGATGAAAAGTCTCTTCTCACTTACTAAGAATACTGGTCCTTGAAGTTTAAAATGAGGCAAAATTGCTAACGTGCAATTCTGGACACCTTTATAAGAGGTGATGCACTGATGGTGATATGTTAGTTGTACTTAAAGAATTTACACCTTTGGCTGTTGTTGCTCGACAAACCTTTATTGGCAGGATGAGTAAACTATTCCCTCTGATCTGAAAAAAAAAAGGTAGAAAAAGAGAAGGATCTCCAAAGCTAAAGGAACAGCCTGCATGCAGGGGGATTCTAGAGGACGGAACCAGTCAGGAAACTGCAAGCAGGCTGGCCTGGCTGGGACATGGAGTTCAGGTGAGGGGCAAAGCTAGAATGACTGCAGAGGCTCAGATTACTGAGGACATGGGTTGTCCATGTAACAAAGTGTTTGAGGACAGAAACAAGAGGCTCTGGAAGATTTTTTAAAAGGAACACGAAGAAGGCTGATTTGCAAAAAAAAAAAAAATTCTGGTGGGTGGGCACAGTTTTTACATTCTCTATGCCTCTACAGCTATGTTCGTTGAAATTGCATGAGGGCACTCTGCTACTGGCCTCCAACGCCGACGGCGGAAGCAGCAGCCCCATGAAACTGACTGCCAGGGACACTGTAAGAATGTGGTGGGGTTATGATTTGTGAAGCTACACAGTATTCCCTTTACCAGAGCCCTGGGGGAAAGTTCTCTCTGACCTCAGTTCCAAGAACAGCTGCGTTTCTCCTGCACAATGTGTCCTTTTTTGTCTTATGGAGAAGATGGAATCTCTCCCCCTTCCTGTGGGGTACTAAGATTCTCCAAGCTCAAACTGTAACCCACCGCCTTCCACTAATGTATACCTTCGGTGCATAGCTTCAGTAATTCCTGTCTGCAAGTGATCTTTTCTTGTCCTAATTTAAATCTGGGATGGTGCTAAACTGCTCATCCACTTATTCTGTATTTTATGTTACACGTTTTCGTAAGCTATCCTAAATTCTTTTCGGGATAAGGTGGAATATGCCAGCATTTTGTGAGCACTCCCAGGGTGCCTGGCATACGCCAACAAATTCACAAACACATCTGGTGGTGGTCTGAAAGGGTGACTGTAGAGGCAGGAAGGTTGAGGTGGAGAGCAACTGTGAAGGATAAGGAGATCTAGAACCAAAACCAGCAGCATAAGGGACAGAGAGGAAAAGAAAGAAGAGCCCTCTCCAAACTTCATGATTAGAGGCCGAGAAAAAAGGGTGACCCTTACAGAGGACACTGGTGGTTTGTCCAGAGCTGGGACAGTGATGCCGCTGTGAGCTGGGGACATAACAGGAGGGATATTTGCACTGGGCCTGTTCGGTTGTGTGGCGTTATCAGCAAGTGGTTGTAAATTCAAGCCCAGGACTGAGGACATGTCAGGGAGTGGGTAAAGGTGTAGGAGTCGGCAACATGGAGAATTAAAACTGCAGCAGCAAATGGCATCGCCCAGAGAGGATGTGCACAACAAGAAAGAAAGTGCCTGAGAAAAAAATTTTAGACGCAAACTCAATTTGAGAGACAAAGAGTAAGGGAATGATCAGGAAGGTGAGTGAAGAATCTGAAGGAAAAGCTTCAAGGAGATGAAGTACTACGCTGTCAAATGCTGCCAAGTAATCAGTAACTATATTAGCCACGGGATTGGGTAATTAGATCATTTGTCAATAGGTTTATCATAGCATGAATCTCATGAATATTAACCATAACTAGAATTTTTTTTTCCCTTTTATTTTGGCTCTGGGAAGAGAACAAAGCAAGGGAGAGAATTTCCTGAGGTAACTGGGCAAGATTTAAAAGAGAAAAGGAAAAGTAACACAAGGTTTAAAGAGGATGTGTGTAAACATGTGAGGAAGAGCCTGCCGGAGGTGAACTGCCTGGGCTCGGATCCTGACAGACAGGGAAAGGGGCAACTACACTGTGCCTCTTCCTCCTGCAGGGGCCGGAAAGGGCAGGGGCAGGAGGGTGGGTTCCACCTTCAGTCAGCAGCTGAGGCTACCAGCTGAGCACACCTCCTGAGGCGGCCCTGGTGTCCACAGAGGCCCAGATGTCTGTGACTGTGAGTACCTGGCATCGACTCCATTCTCTACGTCCAGGGGCATGTATTCTCGGCTCACTCTCACTTTGAATGTATTCCTTCCACCCCTACATCACAACTCTCTATTTTGCTCCTAATGTGTTTTCTCAGCTCTTGCTCAGCTATGGTAATTAATTCAAATACACCATCACTTAAGTGCCAATCAAAGCGCCATCGAGATCTAAGAAGAACAACAGTGTGCTTATATGCACAGTCTATTAATTTAAATTACCAGTTGAGTCACTACATGCCAACAATTAAGCAATGACACACACACAGATTATACTCCACATTAATATAGCTAAACCAAACCTCTCAGAGAACGCGTTGTCCTGGATAGCCGAGTTTTCCAGATAGCTGAGGGTTCACCATCAGGGGAACGGAGGGGCAGGCATTCAAATAACTTGATAACAGCTATTTTTCTAAAACGCTCTTTGCACTTCTCTGCTTTCTAAAACCGCACATATAATATATAATTTAACCGTTTCCTGGGCCCCTATGAGGAGCTTCCAATGTTGTGATAAACACCAGAACAACAGCTCTATCCTTTCTCCCCACCCTTTCTCTCCATGGATGGACCACTGTAGTAGCCTCCAAGCTGGTCTCCTTGCTTCCATGCTTATCCCTCTCCAATGCAACCTGCACTTAGCACCCAAAGCAATCTTTTCAAAATAAGGTAGAGTCCATTCCACTCCTCTCCTTAGGATTCCATTTGCTTCATACATGTGGGCTGTTAAACATCATGTCCATGTCCCATTGCCTATTAGCCCCAGGTCTTGGGCAAACTCTTAGTCATGGTAGTTCAGGACCAAAATGCTGTTCTATATAGCAAAGCCATGTCACTCTCTCATGGACAAACAAAAAGGCATTCCATATATCAGGAGCATAGATCCCACTTTAGATGGACTGTCTTTACAGTTCCCTAAATGCCCCTTTCCACAGAGCCTTTTCCAGCTAAACACCGTCTCTCTCCCCAATCCCCATCTTTGACCTTCCTTTCCAATGCTCAGAAACAAAACAAGTACAGTTGACCCTTAAACAACACAGGGGTTAGGGACACTGACCACCCCAACTACTGCCCACACAGTCAAAAATCCAAGTACAACTTTTGACTCCCCACTTAATGGCTAATAGCTTACTGTTGACCAGAAGCTTTACCAATAACATAAATAGTCAAGTAACACATAGTTTGTATGTTATATGTATTATATACTGTATTCTTACAATAAAGTAGGCTAGAGAAAAGAAAATGTTATTGGGGGAGGGGGTTGAGGGACAGAGGGAGAGGGAGAGAGGGATAATCTTAACCACAGAGCCCAACTCGGAGCTCCATTTCACAACCCTGAGATCCTGACCTGAGCCGAAATCAAGAGTCGGTCGGACACTTAGCCACCTGAGCCACCCAGGCGCCCTGGAAAGAAAACATTATTAAGAAAATCATAAGGAAGAGAAAATACATTTTCATGAAAATACAACCAGTGTTGTTCAAGGATCAACTGTTTAAAAAGTTACAAGTTTTCTGGGACGCCTTAGTGGCTCAGTTGTTAAGCATCTGCCTTCGGCTCAGGTCATGATCCCAGGGTCCTGGGATCGAGCCCCGCATCAGGCTCCCTGCTCTGCGGGAAGCCTGCTTCTTCCTTTCCCACTCCCCCTGCTTGTGTTCCCTCTCTCGCTGTGTCTCTGTCAAATAAATAAATAAAATCCTAAAAAAAAAAAAAAGTTACAAGTTTTCTGGAAGACACCTGCAGCTGAATGCAACTGCCCAGAAGGTGGGAAAGCAACAGGAGAGGTAGTGTGGGGGAATGGCCACCCTGCTCTCGACAGAAGTATCCATCCCAGACAAGGCCCAACGGCAAATACAAGGCAGCCGTTTCTGCTACTTGAATGATATAAATAGAGGAAAATGAAGAAAGACAGAAATCATGGAAGTGTAGCTGACATAAAACAAAGGAGTTTTAGACATACACAGAGCTTACAGCAGCAAGTATCTCTAATATCCAAGACCATCCTACAGCATGGCACTGATAAGTCAATTCCCTTTCTCAAGAACCTGCAGGGGCTCTCCATTGCTCATGGTGCCAAATTTAAGCTCCCCTTCCCCCTCGAAGTTGAGATACTCTCTCAGTCAACACCACCTTAACTCTCTTTTTCTTCCCAGGCTTCTCCTACACTCTCCTGCTCTGGCGAGCTCGGCTTCCCTCAGACCACCTGTGCCCCATCTTCTCCCTGCCACCACAGCCCACCTTCTCCCACTTTTGTTCACACTAGACCAGCGCTCCTCAAAACATGGAGCCAGTCCATAAACTGTTAACATGCCATCATGAGCCTAGCAGAGATATTGAAAGTTCACATCCCAACAAATAGGTAAAATCATTTTATGCCAAAAATCGAATAATAAAAACTTTAGGTTGGTATTTTTCCATTGTATTTTTTTTCTTTTTCTATTTTATTTTTCTAAGAGTTCATCTTTATGGGCGCCTGGGTGGCTCAGTTGGTTAAGCAACTGCCTTCGGCTCAGGTCATGATCCCAGGGTCCTGGGATCGAGCTCCGCATTGGGCTCCCTGCTCAGCCGGGAGCCTGCTTCTCCCTCTGCCTCTGCCTGCCACTCCCCCTGCCTGTGCTCTCTCTCACTCTCTCTCTCTCTGTCAAATAAATAAAATCTTTAAAAAAAATAAATTAAAAAAAATAAAAGTTCATCTTTATTATGTTTTACAAAAGTATCAAACCACACTGGATCCGAAATTAAACAAAACTGGCCCATCACCACAGATATTTTAAGGAACACTGCCCTAGACCCCTCACATGGGACACCCCGCTACTGTCCCCCCCTCAACCAAATCTAATTTTCTTCAAGGTCACTACAAAATATCCCTCCTGAACAATCACACTCAATGTGGACCTTCTTCCCAAAATGTGTACCCATCATTACTTCGGCTGCTGAGATTTTTTTTTTTAAGGAACTAAACAGATTATTTGTCCTATTCCTGTGCAAATTCCTTATGTTAAAAAGCCCTGTTTTATTTGCTTAATGCTTCTCTTCTCCCACTGCACAACACAGAGACAGCACAGTGCAGTGGTTCAACTTCTGGACTAAAACCAGACTTCAAAATGAAGTCTGATTTCCCAGGGCTCTGCCAAACTCTGGCCATCAGGCCTGAGACAAGTCCCCTGACTCTTCTGAGCTTCCAGTTTCTCTTCTGGGACACGAGGCTGGCGTGGTATGCAGTCTTCCCAATTCTAAAATTAAATGATGTTTGTCTATTAGAAAGGTTCTCAGGCTCCTCATGGGCAAATGGGAGGACATCTGCTCTGCCACAGGTCTGGGGAGATAGGAAGGCATTTTTCAAACTACACAGCCCTCTGTGAACTTGAGGTATTATTACTCCTACTGTGCACATAGTAGGTGCCCATATAGAAGGCTTGGCACACAGAGAATTCGAGTAGTCTGCCTCAAAAACTGAAGGCTGGGAAGCCGAGGGACCTCAAAATGCTGACTAGGGGAGCCACTAAAAATACAGGCGATCTGATCTGGAGAAGATGAGCCTGAAGGAAGGAACTGAAGCTCTCGTGTGGATCAGGGAAGATGCATCCTTTGCTGTCGGTGAGAGAATTAGGCACGATGAACAGATGCTATAAATGGGAAAGGAAGACGGAAGGAAATGAACAATTCCTAAGAGTCCAATACATGCTCAGTGTTTACATCTGTGTCCCCTTTCAACAGTTAGAACTCTGGCCTCCATATCCAAAGAAGAGTAATATTTACAGTAGAAGCCTAAGGTCTTTCTGCTACACTGAATGAGGAGGCAGAATATGTCACAAAATATAACAGAAAAGAACACCGTCAATGCCTTGGAGCTGTTCAGTTAGAAGTCACTACCTCATCACCAGAGATACTTAGGCAGTGGCTAGAAGGCCTGAGACAAGATTCCTATAATGGACGGGACTTTCAGAATTCTGGTACCATATATCAGTAGAGCACCGAATCCCCAGCCCCAAGCCCCACACAACTGGGGAAACCAATGCAGGACTGACAATTCTTTGACATGTGAGAACATTTACAATACATCCATCAGCTTATTTTAAAAGGGAGCAGGAGAGATTTAATACCAAAATAAGCCAAAAGGGCATAATCTTAGAATAAAAGATGGCCCATTACCTCTAGTTTTCATATTTCACCATGCAGTCCATCACACAAGCAGGTGGGAACCAACACCCTTACATCAGATGGCTTTTCTGACTAAAAATTTAACTCAGAGATCATGATGCTCCAACTGGATACAAACTCCTTCAGTTTCTTGTGAATGATCGAATTCTGTAACAGCATTATCCTTTCTAGGTAACATTTATTTGACCAAGTGCCACTTCTGCTAATCAACACTACTTTCAAAAACAAAAAGAGCTGGCTTTTAGTACCAGGCACTGTAGCAAATGATTCACATGCCTTATCCTCTCAACAACCAGAAGAGATAGACACCATTTGCTATTCTCATTTTACAGAACTGTAAAATGGAACTGCTTCAAAATGACCTCGCAGAGGTGGCAAGCCAGAATTCAAACACCCAGGCAGCCTGTCTCCAAACCCTGTCTCCATACTCACTGCACCATAACGCTTTAAAAAACAAAACCAAAGAATTGTCAGGCACTAACAAATTATTTTAAGAAATGTTCTAAAACCATCTACGTACCCAGGAAATCTTTTCTATAAGAATGGGAGTTTCACCATAAGAGACTCTTAATCGCAGGAAACAAAATGAGGGTTGCTGGAGGGGAGGGGGGAGGGGGACGGGGTACTGGGTGATGGGCATTAAGGAGGGCACGTGATGTAATGAGCACTGGGTATTATATACAACTGATGAATCACTAACCTCTACCTCTGAAACTAGTACATTATATGTTAATTAATTGAATTTAAATTTAAAAAGGTATAAAAAAGTTAAAAAAAAAAAAAGAATGGGAGTTTCATTTGGTTTGGTGGAAAGTGAAGCCATTTATATAACTAAAACATGTATTGCATAGTTTGTCCTCCATAATTTTTCAGCATGTATGTGGGAGAAAAAAAAAAAGAAAAGAAAATCTCAGGAAAATGTCTGATAGCAGTAAAGATGTAATTATAGTTTACAACAAGGTAGTGAAAATCACTACTAGGCCACCTACCCTTGTCCCAGGTGTTAACTTAGTATCATTTGTTCCCAGTGTTATCTTGCAACTATCACACACTTGCAAGTAAGTATCATAAACATCCAGGCCTAAATACGATGTGTTTGCAAATCCTCTATCTGTATGACGGGCCTCTTGCTTGGCTGTACCTTAGCCAGCCAGTCTCTGCACTGTAACCAGGAGAAGGGCTAATGGGGGGGGGGGGGGGGGAAGGGGGGGGGAGAGGCACTGAAGGGAGGTTGAGGGGGAAATACTAAAAAAATCTGGCGTACATCTGCCTGTTGGGTTACTAACTAGATTTAATTTCAAATACCAACCCCCCCCATTTTATTTTGGTTCTTCTACTGTTTCCACCCAATATTTAGGCAGCAACATGAGCCATAAAAGTTGGAATGGATCTAAAATTTGGCGGATGGCAAGGCTAAAACGTTGGCCCAGAGTGCAAACTGCCACTTATGTGGCTGAGCCAGGACAACCAATGTAAACATGTAAGTTAGCCCAAATATACACACACTCATTTTTATTTTAAACCTTATTTTGCATCTTAGTAATTTCTTCCTTAAAAATAGCCAAGGAACCCTACTGTTTTGGCCAATTTTTTTTTTTTTATAAATTGCTGTTTTGAAAAGAAATAATTGTCCATGCATAGTGGACAGACCAATGACATGCTATTTTCTAGCATTGAAGAAAGTTTCAAAATGGTACCTAGGGACCAATCATTAAAACCAAAGTATCTCCATAAAATGCACTTTCTACAGAGTGCTTTATTAATAAACAGTGAGTTAAAACTGAGAAAGAGTGTCTATTTTTACTGAATGCCACCTGGTCAGGTATTTCCTGCAAAGAACAGGGATTAGGTCTGTCCTTCTAATCCTTGTCACGCTAAGCATGGAAAGAAGATGTTTCTACTTCTAAAGCCTATGGATTTTTACCTGAATCTCATTTGAGTCAGATGTTTGTGTGTGTTGATGCGAATGAAGCCACAGAGATGATCTAGTTCATCCAACCCCACCCCTGCCCCCAGAGCTTGTACTGATGAGTAAATCTAAGGCCCAAAATGGGACAATTGCTTTTTTCAAAGCCACACCACCAGAATCAAAACCAGAATCTAGGTGTCAGCATTTCCTGCATTCCTCCCAATACAAACTGGGAATTAATGTGTATTACATAAAAAATCTAAATCTAAAAAATTCAAGAAAGATTGCAAAACAAATGCAAATCTACAAAGACTGCCTACTTTTCCTTACCTAAGAACTGAAGAATGTATAGCAATGGTTCTCAGCCAAGGGTAATTTTGTCCCCTGGGGAGACATTTGGCAATGTCTGGAGGTATTTTTAGTTGTCACAACTGGAGAGGTGGGGGTTGATACTGGTATTTAGTGATTAGAGGCGAGGGATGATGCTAAACCTCCTACAATGCACAGACAGGCCCTGTGATGGTTAATTGTACGTGTCAATGTGACTGGGCTACAGGGTACCCAGATAGTTAAACATTATTCTGAATGTGTCTGTGAGGGTGTTTCTGGATGAGATTAACACTTGAATCTGCAGACTGAGTGAAGTTGATTGCTCTTCCCAGTGTGGGTGGGCCTCACCTTAACTGTTGAAGGCCTGCATAGAACAAAAAGGTAGAGTAAGGGGAAACTGTTCCCTCTGCCCATCTTCAGACTGGGACATCAGTCTTCTCCTGCCTTGCAATCCAGACTCGAACTGGAATTATACTATCAGCTCTCCTGGGTCTCTAGCTTGCAAACTGCAGCTCTTGGGACTTCTCAGCCTCTATAAGAGTCAATCTCTTATTTATATCCTACTGAGCTCTGTTTCTCTGGAGAACTCAGATAATACAGACCCCCCATAATAAAGAATTACCCAGTTCAAACTGTCAATGCTAAGGCTGAAAAACTCAGACAAGAATACTGACATTTTCATACTAAAAATGTGAGGCTATGTTTAACATAAAATTTATTATTTTAACCATTTTAAGTATATAGTTCAGTGGCATTAAGCATATTCCCACTGTTGTGCAACCATCACCTCCATCTATCCACAAAACTTTTTTTCATCTTTAAAAAACTGAAACTCCATACCCATTAAACAATAATTCTCCATTCCCCACTACTCACCAACCCCACCCCCCACCAGCCCCTGACAACCACCATTCTACTCTGTCTCTATGAATCTCAGATGGTTAAGCATCTGCCTTTGGCTCAGATCATGATCCCAGGGGCCTGGGATGGAGCCCCGCAGCAGGCTCCCTGCTCAGCAGGGGGCCTGCTTCTCCCTCTCCCTCTGCTGCTCCCCCTGCTTGTACTCTTTTGCTCTGTCAAATACATAAATAAAATCTTTTTTAAAAATTTATTAAAAAAAAAACCCTCATATGAATGGAATCATACATATTTGTCCTTTTGTGATTGGCTTATTTCACTTAACATAATGTCTTCAAAGTTCATCCATACTATAGGACATGTCAGGATATCTTTCCTTTTTTTTTTTTCCCCCCTGATGAATACTTTTACTTTATTTAAATGTCTTTTAGTAGCAATCCCAGAAGAAAATGCTATTTGTAGGAGTATGTGTAACTGAAAAAAAAATTTTTTTTTTAATTATGTTTAGGCAATTATTCTTTTGAAGAAAGGTAAGCCCGCATCAAGTATCTCATACTTAAGCACAGATTCCAAACCGTAGTTTGTAGTTTTTTTGGATATCTTTCCTTTTTAAGGCTGAATGCTATTCCACTGTGCATATGTACCACATTTTGTTTATCCATCTACATCGATGGACACTTTGGTGGCTTCTGCTTTTGACTACTGTGAATAAGGCTGCTATGAACATGTGTCCAAATATCTCTTCAAGACTCTGCCTTCAAATCTCTGGGGTATATACTCAGGAGAATTGCTGGATCATATGGTTCATTTTTAAATTTTTGAGGAACTACCATACTGTTTTCCATAGTAGCTACACCATTTTATATTCCTTCAAGTGCATTCTGAATTGGCAAGACCACCCATTTCTGACGTTTTCTTCTGTCTACCTCTCTCTGCTCTACTTCCTTCCTATACCTTGGCCCTTTCATGAAGCAGGTAGTGAACCAATACTTTTAAAATTGGAGTACCCTTAAAGAAACCCTAGGGAATGATTTTTCTTAAATATGAATAGTCACGCTCTATTTTCCTTGAGGTACAATTTCTATAATGCTTCTTTACCAGGGTGAAGGGGTGTGAAGAGCATGAAAAACATACAAAGAAATACACCTGCATACCCAGGAGATGACCCTTCCCCAAATTCATTTTTTTAAGACTTTAAGTAATCTCGGGGCACCTGGGTGGCTCCATTGGTTAAGCGTCTGCTTTCGACTCAGGTCATGATCCCAGGGTCCTGGGATGGAGCCCTGCATCAGGCTCCTTTGCTCAGTGGGGAGTCTGCTGCTCCCTCTGCCTCCCCTGCTTGCGCTCTCGCTCTCAAATAAATAAATAAAATCTTTGGGAAAAAAAAGATTTTAAGTAATCTCTACACCCAACATGGAGCTTGAACTTACAACCCCAAGACCAAGACTCGCATGCTCTACAGCCTGAGCCAGCCAGGCACGCTACCCTCCAAATCCATTCTGAAAGCCACCTCTGACTCCAGTCTGTAAAACCTGATAGAGATAATTCCCATATAACTTTGAGTTTTCCATGTGGCACCTTCTTCGAGAAAAAGAGTCTTAGGATTTTTGCGATCTCATATTTATTAAAAAGATTCTGGAAAAAAAAAAGATTCTGGTTTTATAGCGCACACAGTACTACTATTGAGTATTCAGTCCAAATTCAGTCATTTCCAGGAGTTAATTCTTGGAGAAATGTAGCTGGACATACTTACCTATGGGACAATAGGTCCAAGATGTTCAGAAAGAGTTTGAATTCCAATTAATGTGTAACTTTGGTCCCACAAAGACCTTTAGGCTTGTCCTGATTTTTAACTAAGAAGTATGCTTAACACAGCTACATAAAACTGCGTGAAAGGGTAATGAGGTAATCTTTCACGGACCTAGGACTCCTGAAAACAGTGGTTCTCAAAGTGTGCTCTCAGGATGAGCAGCATCAGCATCACCTCGGAATTTATTAGAAATACAAATTATTAGAAATGCAAGTAAGAAATGCCTACCCCTGGTCTACTGAATTAAAAACTTGGGGAGTGGGCAGCTATCTGAGTTTTACTTAGCCCTCCTCCTGGTGATTCAAATACACATTACAGGGAGACAACTGCCTGCAGACCTTACAAAGCACTTTTATCCTCCTGCTATCCAGTGATCTTGTGAAGCAGGCAGAGCTAGGGAGTGTCCCTTTTTAAAAATGAGGAAACTGAGGCCCAGATCACCTGACTTGTCTGAAGTGACATAGCTAAGGAAATGGAGAATTAGAACAAATTAGTTTTAGTATTATGTAACGTGTAGGGCTAGAAAAAAAATTGGGTATCACATAGCCAAGCAGTCTCATTATGAGGCAGCCAGAAGCCCAGAAGGCTACATGATCTGAATAAGACCACACAGCATCATAATGGAAAGCTCATTCTCCAACAAACCACTTCTCTAACTAACAGTAAATACCTCCTTAAACGATGAGTCGATGAGTCGCTTTTTATTTCCCTGAGGCGTGGGTGGTAGGTACTTAGTTTGGGACCTACTAGGTATTTCACCAAAAAAGCAGCAAAGATGACTAAGTAGCTCTCATCATTAAACAAAAAGAGATCTCTGATAAGACAACAGGATAAGAAGGTTAAGGATACTGGTGAGAGACTAAAGGAATGGACAGCAGACCTTAATTTGGCCAGAGAAAGAAATGAATACATGGAGAGAAAGTAAAAGAATCAAGGGACCTGAGGATATAATGAGGTTGAAAACTTTGCCTAATGAAAGGCATGGAGAAACTGAGCTAACAACAATAACGGGTATTTAGCAGTTTGGGGTGCTAGCAAGGTCTAGAATATGGCCATGAGAAATGGCTGATGTGGAAGTGAACCAGGGCTCCCCAGTATGATGGAAAGAAGGGAAGTGAGAGGTAAGAGCATTGAGAGGATTATCCGTGTGGGGTAAATAATACAACTTATGGTAGCATAGCGTAGCAGGAATGAGAGGACCACAAACTCAGCACCTAATTCTTTTTCTTTTTAAAGATCTATTTATTTATTTTTGAGAGAGAGAGAGTGTGCATGAGTAGGGGGGTGGGCAGAGGGAGAGACAGAATTCCCAAGCAGACTCCTCACTGAGCGAGGAGCCTCACACGGGGCTCAATCCCAGGACCCGGAGATGATGACCTGAACCGAAATCAAGAATCAGATGCTCAACTGACTGAGCCACCCAGGCAGCCCCTAAGGCTTTCCTAACGGGGACCAACAGAGAAGCCAGTAGATGCAGTACCAGTGAGGTGTCGGAACTGAAGGTCATGCCCCACAGGAGGAAGAGAGGTTGTGAGTGAAGAGGGAAACTCAGTGGCCTACAGGCAGCAGTGAGGAGTGGCAAGAACTTCAACGCTAAGATCTTAATGGTGTGGGAAGATGAGCAACACATAACCAAAAGGTTGCAGGGAAGCAGCGTCCTCAAGGAAGAACCGGTGAAGAGGCTGCGGGGGTAGGACAGAGTATAAACCTGGGGAGAGTCTCAGGGAACGTGGGGCAAGGATTTGGGATGGAGAGGAGGAATGGGAAATCACACTGAGGGGTCAGAGGTACAAAACCCAGCTCCAACACCACGTCTTCTGGGAAGCCTACAATCACAGCAAAATTACTCACTTTCCCATGGGGATAAAAATGCTTCCGAAGACTCCAGTAGCTAACAAACTGAACAGCATGTTCAACTGAAACTGAATCCCATGCAGCTACACAATAAGTTACCCTGCTTGTTACAAAAATTTATTTTGTTTTACAATTTGGGGGGCCTCACCTTTCCATTTTAATGTAGTGGCTTCTATAAAGTTCTTTAAAACTGCCTATGATGTAATCATCTCCAAAACATACCTGAGAGCAGGTAATTAGTTAAGTGTTATTACTGCCTGGTTGCCAATAAACACAGAAGTTGAGCTTTCCCAGGATTATGGAGAAAGACAGAGACAGGCCTGGGAAGACTCTAAAATGAATTTTAACAATGGCTCTCAAAGACCGAGTCAGTATTCCGGGCTGTTGGCAGATGCTCTACAATGCAGAGAGGGGTCATGATGGTTCTGTCCTAGGCCAGTGAAGAAGAGAAAGCTGCAGAGGGAAACCATTTATTCTCATTAAATTATCCCCGGAAACTCAACCCTCTGCTACTTGAAAATCTCGTAAGAAAAAAACTAATTGGATAAGAAACCAAGTTGCTAGATTCTTGCCCCTTGGCTTCAGATTTCGGTATTAGGAGCCACCCAGCAAAAGAGAAAGGGAATTCACACAGATCAAACATTTTCTGCGTGCCAGGCACTGTGCTAGACACATACACACTCAATCATTTAATCCTCACAACCACTCTGAAAGACAGGTATTTTAAACTCCAACTAAGAGAATAAGCTAAGAAAGGTAAAGAAACCTGCCCAAGGAGACTGGACAGGGTGCTTTGTCCACTGTACCAGCATGCCACGAAAGATAAAAAGGATAATGTAGAGTCTTACAGAGGGAAATCATGGCTGACTCCTGGGACCCCAAAACCCCTCCTCCTGCCTCACTATCTAAGAGCATATCAGAGTAAGGTGGATCTGAGAGCTGACCCCTGTGCCCCTCCCTCAGCTACACCCCATTATTACACGTTCATTTAATACCAAGGCACATGGGAGAGTCCTCTCAAGTTACATGCCTGCCACCGAATGCCAGAGAGGCCAGAAGTCTGCACTAATGGGTAGGTGGTCTCTGAGACCCATTTGTCCCACCTAACTAGTCTGTATATCAAAACAGCTAGAGACTCAGGCAACTCCACTCTGTCTTCCACTAATTACTCTGCAACTTTAACAAGTCATGGGGGTGGGGTGTGCTTAAAATTGGGGAAAAGTTGAAGCAGCTTACAAATGTACTTAACAAACATATAACTTTAGCGTTGGAATCCCATACGTATATTACCCGTTTACACACACACATAGATGTTATTAGTAAAAAGAGAACTGTGGTACAGCTAGAACATTAAAATCGCCCTTTCATGATAAATTCCAGGGCATATTCATAACAGGAGTCAGACAGATTTTGTTTTCCACCACATAGTTCTATAAAAATAAACTGTCATCACAACATCCTTGTGGTAGTAAAAGGCCATATTTGCCTGCAGTTAAATCCAACAGCAGCTGCTCTATGGAAAAAGACGGCCCAATAATTGGCTTCTTTCACCTCTGTTAATCACGAACAAAAGTGTCATTCAGTTTCAAAATGGACAAAATGCTCCAATGGATGGTCAGCTAGCTGAGCCAATGGGGTGGAATAACAATAACCCTGTAGCATTTTCCTTTTTCCTTTTGTTTGGTCTTTCAAAGCCCTTAATTAAGACCTGCACAAAGCACCCCTACAGGCTTTTTTCAATGAGGCATTACACGCCTGTTTTCTTGTATTTAAAGAAAAAAAATAGCAGGGATTTTCTGAAACACATTAAACAGAATACACAATTTCCATTTATTTGCAACTGAAATACTGTTAAAATTTTAGAGCTTAAATATTATCATCAGTAACAAAGCAAGTTCTTTCCATTTCAGGCTTGGGGAGTGGACAGTGAATAAGGGGTCGTTCAGAAGAGAGGTGGGGAAAGCGGAGCCACGGGAGGAGAGGAGAGTGCCGACTCGAAGAAGCGTCGCAAAACCATTTCCCCAGAAATAAAACTGTTAGCAGACATAATTTAGAAAGATCTAGACTGGGCTCTCAAACCTTTCAATAGCTTAACATGCACTGAAAGAAACAGCAAAACACGTGAGACATTATTCGAGCAAACAACTGGACCACAGAGATAAAGGGTAATGCTAGTCATAAGTGAATCTGCTTCTTACACATTCCTTAAAAATCGCATAGAAAAAGATCAAGTATTTTTACAATTAAACAATCTCTATAAGAACTTTGTACAGTTCTATAAGTGATTTCTGCCTCTAAGTTTCCCCCCCCCCCATCTTGGCCTTCACAAAGCTTCACATAATTATAGTGGATAAGAATCAGAATGTCTGGCTTTAAAAATATCCATAGCCTAATTAAGTTTTCATTATTCAATTTTCTTTTTGCACAACTTAAAAAAGGCTGTTGTGTTCATGTTCAAATGCTCTGAAATACAATCTTTCCAGGTTTTAGACTGTTCTGAAAATATCTAGTTCTGCCCATAATTTGTTCTTCCCTCCCCCTCTTGCAAATATCCTGAGTGACAGCTTAATGTGACAGCTTTCTTGCCACAATTCACCAAAGGGGAGTGGCAGGTAGGGTTCTTGGAGAATAAATACCTAACAAAGCCATCATTCTGGGGAGTTACTTCCAAACTGTCAATCCAATCCATCAAGTGGAATGCGCTCTACTATTCTCTTGTAAATGTGCTTATTTCAAACAGGGCAGAATTCTCCGGCAGCTGCCCCACAGAAGACTGAATGACCCAGCTCAAATGTCACCTCTGCTGCGAAGCCTTCCAGCTCCCTGAAGCAGAGTAAGTTCCTTTCCTCTTTGCTCCCACAGCCTTTGTTCATCCTTCCTTATGGCACTCCCACACTGTATTTTGTGTTTATCTCCGTCTTCTCCACCAAAGCAGATCGCCCATGGAAGCTTGTGAGCCAGCGTGGTAGAGTGGAGGGTAACATAGGCTCTGGAGTAAGACAATCTAGGGTCCAATCCTGGTAAGAGATTATAAAACATACGACCTTGAACCTGTTACTTACATTTTGTGCCTCAGTGCTGTCAGCTTAAAATGAAAATAAAGAGAAAGCAACAGTGTAAATGTAAAGCTCTTTGCCCAATGCCTGGTATACATCAAGAGTATGACTAACGTTGGGGCGCCTGGGTGGCTCAGTCAGTTGAGCATCTGACTCTTGATTTCACTCAGGTCCTGTTCGCAGAGTCCTGAGATCAAGCCAGGCCTCTGGCTCCGCACTCAGCAAAGAGTCGGCTTGAGTTTCTCGCCCTCTGCCCCTTCCCCGACTCGTGCAAGCACAAACACTCATGCATGCTTGCTCTCTCTCAAATAATAAATCTTTAAAAAAAAAAAAAAAAACAGTATGACCAATGTTAAAAAAGGAAGCAGAGTCCATACCTTTTCTCCCCCAGTGACTACAGTAGCACAGCTGGATAATAGGTAGGTACTCCATGTTCATGGAAACAACTTTTGCTAAGCAAGTTTATTTATTAATAAAAAGTCACGAGTAAAATACAATTCCCAAAGGTAATCTTTTCACATCCTTCAATTTATTCAACACTTAAGAGTATGGTTCATGCGAGGGGCACCTGGGTGGCTCAGTCAGTTAAGCATCTGACTCGATTTTGGCTCTGGTCATGATCTCAAGGTGGTGAGATAAAACCCCAATTCAGTCTCCATGCTGGGTGTGGAACCTGCTTAAGATTCTCTCTTTCCAGGGCACCTGGGTGGCTCAGTTGGTTAAGCATCTGCCTTCAGCTCAGGTCATGATCTTAAGGTCCTGTGACGGAACCCTGCGCAGGGCGGGAGTCTGCTTCTCCCTCTCCCTGTGCCCCTCCTCCCTGCTTGTGCTCTCTCTCTCTAATAAATTCAGAAAAATCTTTAAAAAAAAAAAAAAAGATTCCCTCTCCCTCTGCTCCCTTCCACCCCCTCTCTCCCTCTCAAATAAATAAATAAATAAACAAACAAATGTATGTTTCATGCAAAGCACAAACACAGGCAAGGGAATAGCTAAAAACATATTGAGCGAGATCTGATTCCTACCCTCAATGAGCTTACAAGCAATTCTGAGCATGAGGCATCTAGAAATATATGCCGAGTACATTCATGGCTGATTGTGGTTCACAATACATTTGACTAATGTGCATTTTCTCAACAGTGTATTAAACCATCAAATATTTAAAAGACTATGAACAACCAATGTGTCTCATTTAGCTCAGGGAAGTAAGAGTTTAAGGATGTTATATTTTACATACTTCAATGAACCCTGTAATTCTTACTAATGCTCCATGTTACTATAGTGCATGCGTTGGTTCCAGGTCCATGCCCTCTGGTTCTATGAGAACAGTTATTGCTGTCTGGAGCACTTTAAGAGTCAAAACTACTTAGGCATGAAATTTTAAAATCTGGGTCATGAACAAATGTGTAGCAAAATCACTGTTTCCATTATGCTCTTTTCAAAGACTTTATCATTAAGTACAGAATCATTTGTTTAAATGATGCAATTTTAGTAGGACCTACTTTAATGAAATCATTACGAATTTAAAACCCTTACTGAATTAAAATAAATTATCCAGAGTTTTCAGTTGTTCATTAGTTGGCAAGAATGTTATGGAACCAAAATGATTTTGCTAGACATTTGTTTATGACCCAAATCCTTTTGTCATAAAACATTAATTTCATGAGAATCTGAATAATGCATTAAAGCGATCTATACCTATTTGCATTTGACAACATCAAGGCAGATTTCCTGCATCCCACTCTCTTTAGAGGAGAGTAGCCACAGACCAACACAAATGGGCTCCTCAAGCCAACAGCCAGAACAAGCCCCCTGAAGGCAAGCAGGGGCACTGCCTCTTATCTCCTCTTACCAGACTAGATCACCAACAAACATCATTTCTCACACTCTCATGGATATTTCAAATTCAAACAAAACTAAGAAAACGCCCCATGATAAATTTTGGTTGCTTTTCTTATTTTCCCATGGAAGTATACAGACAGAGGGGGGAAATCTCACCTAGGTGACAATATCTAATGATCGTAAGTTAACTACGCTGTAACAAATCAGTCTATGTCAAGAGTCTGATTATCTTCATCCAAGAGAGTGGTATCCATCCTCTTAACACTGTCCAGATATTTACTAGCTGTAAAATAATCAATGCCTACTTAAATATACTGAATCTTTAAACCATCTCTGAGAGTTTAAAAAGGATAATATTGAATTTATTATATCAGAATAAAGCTTAGCAAATCTATTTCATTCATTGTGTGAAATTTTGAAAGTATCATTTATGAGCGAAATTCTGTTACTTGAGACAATACTTAGAGAAATCAAATGGCAAATTTCTGGATTATGTTGAGTATTTTAAACTCTAAAAATACTTTAGGAAATATATTCCAGAAGGGCTTCAATTGCTTCTGCTATGCTTCCTAATTTTTCAACAACTGCAACTGTTTTATTACCTACATCTCTTCAGTAAGTATTCCTTTGATTTATTTCTTCTATTAACAAAATGAGTTGTTCTCCTAAAAACTGATCATTTAAGGCAAAAATGGCTTGTAAAGCATGGATACTGAAAAGCAGAACCTGGCTACATAAGACACCTCTGTAAAAACATTTTTAATTAGTGTATGAATGTGATATTTTACTTTCTAATGAATTAGCTGTACCTCCAACAACAGAATGGCATGGAAGTATTTTTATTGTAGAATATCCAATTACCCTATGATTCCATTGTTATTCTAGACCTTCTCTGAGAGAAATGGAGCGGTTAATAATGTTTAAGGAATGGAAAGGGATAGAATGTTGACGCTGGGTGACAGAGGCCTTAGGAGTAAAGCGCTGAAACTATGCTGTCCCGTTTACCACTACCCCCCACCCCACCCCAGTGATTTTAAATAAGCCTTATAAATTGCCTATAGAGACATGGGAATTTTACTCTACTTGAAACAAAGCCCTGGGCAGAATTAATACTTTCAACTCCTCCTGGCAGAATATTTTCAATTCCTTGCAGAAAATAGACACTTTCAATTCCACAAACCTCCACTTGGAAAATGAAACAGAACTTCCCGTAATGTTGTTGCTGTGAAATAAAAAATACTCTCACGGAAAATTTTTCTCTCATTTCCATTCCCTGCTTTAGGGCTCTAGATGCGACGAAGCCTACAGTAAAAACTAACCAAGCTAAAACAAAGACATCTCTTTGCCAACCCTACTTAAACCCTTCCGTTTCATCCAGCAAGCCGGAGCCCCATGTTGACAGTGACTCCTTCTCCAGGGATCTCTTCTACACTAGGACTGCATGGGGCTGCCTTACAAAAACACTTCTTTCAAACACTAACGCTTTTTTTTTAAGAATCTAATGCTATTTGCGAAGTTGGCATAACTGTTCAGTTAAAATAAGGAAATGTTAAATTGAGAGAGAGGGAGACCATAAGAGAACTCTTTAGTACCGTTCAGTCATGAGCTTTTTTTCCTGCAACTTCACACACACATATCACCCCACTGCTCTAATGAAGAGCATCCACCAGGCACACCGCTCAAGCACTGAGGCCTAAGTCACAATGTCAAAGGTATAAATTATGGGCCCAAAGACAGCTCCAGGCACTGCTGGGCATGGAAACGCTTTCTGAGCAACCATGTTGTTCCAAACAAACTAAATGCTTAAGAGGCTAAAGGACAGTGGAGGCAATTATTGGAAGGAAATTTCTCACTAGGCCAGAAAGGAATAATTAAGTCTTTGCACGCTAAATCACATCACTGGGGTTAACAATGAAGTAATCAAGTGTAAATGGTGACAAAGCCCATCTATAGGACTCATGAAAAGAAATTAAGGTTGTGGGTAATCTAGACTATTGTTGCTTAAATACCACAAAAATTAGTCCCTAAAACTTCATTCATTTACCCTCTCTTTACACAAATGTGTGTGCTTTTTGTGGGAGGCAAGAAATTGGTTAATCCAGCAATTAAGACAAATATACTGAATCATCAGAAGTAAAACACCACTCAGCTACTAATTCACAGGCAGAGATCCAACATCATCCCATGCTACTTAGACTGTACCAAGTGCTTAGAAACAAAATCCCTCCATAATAAGGCATAGGGGTTTTATTCAAATATATGCCTAAAACCATTTAAATCATAAACTCAATGCATACTTTATATCTTACACTTTTCTATGCTGCAGGTCACAGAAGAGAATTCACACACACACACACACACACACACGGAGGAGACTTAAGGAAGGAAGCTGGGGAGAAAGATGGAGGACACATGCCTAATCTCCCGACAAGTGCTCAGTATCAATTAAAACTGGTTATGTTCTAAGGGAGCAAAATAATGTTGATCTGAAAGTTAAAAAGTTTAGATTCACTAACCATCTGCAATGATGTGGATGGAGCTAGAGTGTATTATGCTAAGTGAAATAAGTCAGTCAGAGAAAGACAAATACCATATGATCTCACTCATATGTGGAATTTAAGAAAGAAAACAGATGAACATATGGGAAGGGGAAAAGAAAAAAAGGAGAGGGGAAAGAAGCCATAAGAGACTCTTCACAACAGAGAACAAACTGATGATGGAGGGAGGTGGGTGGGGGATGGGCTAGATGGGTGACGGGTATTAAGGAGGGCACTCGTTGTGATGAGCACTGGGTGTTATATGTAAGGGATGAATCACTGAATTCTACTCCAGAAACCAATACTGTACTGTATGTTCACTAACAAAATTTAAGTTAAAAAAATAAGTAAATAAAAATAAAAAGTCTAGATTCAGACTTTGGCTCTGCAATCTCAGTTTATCATCTCACCTCAGAGACTCAGTTTCTCCATCTTATTTAAGGGGTGAGGCCAAAACAAAGATTCCTCAAGACCCCAAATTGATTTGGTGTATCTGTTGTTGTTGTTTTTAAATAACTTCAGACTCATCAAAATTTGCAAAAATAGCACAGAGTTCCTATGCATCCTTCACCCAGCTTTTCCAAATGGCAGCATCTTACATAAGCATAATACATTAGCTAAACCAGGAAATTCACTGTGGTGCACTATTAACTACAGACCCTACTCAGATTTCACTACTTTTTAAATGCACTCATTTTTTAATCACATGTACGGATTCATGCAGTCACCACTACAATCATAAGGAACTGCTCTGTTACCACAAAAAAAAAAAAAAAAAAACTGGCATATTACTCTACCTGAAATGAAGCCATAGGTGGAATTAATGCATCCAATTCCTCCTGGCAGAATATTTTCAATTCCTCGGAAAAAAAAATTGGCACTTTCTTTTTTTTTTTTTTTTAAGATTTTATTTATTTATTTGACAGAGAGAGAGAGAGAGAGACAGCAGGAACAGAAGCAAGGGGAATGGGAGAGGGAGAAGCAGGCTTCCCGCCGAGCAGGGAGCCCGATGCGGGGCTCGATCCCAGGACCCTGGGATCATGACCTGAGCCGAAGGCAGACGCTTAACTACTGAGCCACCCAGGCGCCCCAAGAGACACTTTCAATTCTACAAATTTCCACTTGGAAAAGGAAAAAGAACTTCCCATGATGTGTTGCTGGGAAATAAAAAAAAATACCCTCAAGGAAATTTTGTTCTCACCTCCATTCCTTGCTTTAGGCTCCAGATCTACTCCACCTATATTAAAAACTAAGAAAAATAAAACAAAGACTTCCCTTTGCCATCACTAGTCCATCACTCCCTCCTGCTCCCCCTTTAAAGTCACACTGCAGTCTTCCCACCTCTAACCCTAGCAATCACTGACCTGTTCTCCATTTCTAGTGTTTTAAATGGAACCATACAGCATATGTAACCTACTAAGATTGGCTTTTTCACTCAGCATAACACCCTTGTGGATCCATCCAATTTGTTGCATGTATCAATAATTCGATCTTTTATTGCTGTGTACTATTCCCCTGCATTGATATACCAGGTTATGATGGCACACTGATTTTATTCTTTTTATGTTTTAATTATCACTATGGGGTGAGGAAGAACTTTTAAGTCTTGCTTTGCCATTGCTTAAGATGGTTCCTATTCGATAGATGCTACCTTAATCAGTAATTATCTTAATCACCCAATTCAAGCCTTCTCTGCCCTACTTAAATAGTGAGCCCCCTTCCCCCTGCTTTATTATTTTTTTTAAAGATTTTATTTATTTATTTGACAGAGAGAGACACAGCGAGAGAGGGAACACAAGCAGGGGGAGTGGGAGAGGGAGAAGCAGGCTTCCCGCGGGATCATGACCTGAGCCGAAGGCAGATGCTTAATGACTGAGCCACCCAGGTGCCCCCTGCTTTATTTTTTTCACAGTACTTAATATTACCTGACTTCATATGTTTATTGTATTTATTTTTTAACTGTCTACCACCACCAGTACCCCATCCCATGCCATGTGAATTACATGAAGGCAGGGAGGCTGTCTGATAACTGTCTCCAGCACCAAGAACAGTTCCTAACACATAAAGCACTCACTAAATGTTAAATGAATTAATTTTTTGAGTATTGACATATTCTCTCAATAATGATTATTTTGAAGTTGAAAGACCATTGATTCCATGAGCCATTATACAAATACTAGTGGCTCTCAAAAAATGGTTTTGAACTGATAAAATTATTTCTGTGAAACCTTTTCACTCACCTGCACGAAATAACTATCGCCTACAATTTCAACAAAGTACTGGGCCCATGAAAGACTGTACAAAACACAAGGAAAAAGCACAGAAAATTTTACCATCTGACAAGCTTAAGGCACAAGCAACTCAAGTCAAAAGTCTTTTTAGGGGAACCCTCCTACACTGTTGGTGGGAATGCAAGCTGGTGCACCCACTCTGGAAAACAGTATGGAGGTTCCTCAAAAAGTTGAAAATAGAGCTGCCCTACGACCCAGCAATTGCACTACTGGGTATTTACCCCAAAGATACAAAAGTAGGGATCCGAAAGGGTACATGCACCCCAATGTTTATAGCAGCAATGTCCACAATAGCCAAACTATGGAAAGAGCCAAGATGTCCATTGACAGATGAATGGATAAAGAAGATGTGGTGTGTGTGTGTTTTGTTTTTAACATACTCTGGAGGGCTACCAATGATTCTGGGCAAGTCACACAACTAAATGTATACACACACACACACACACACACACACACTGGAATATTATGCAGCCATCAAAAAATGAAATCTTGCCATCTGCAACAACGTGGATGGAACTAGAGGGTATTAAGCTAAGCGAAATAAGTCAATCAGAGAAAGACAAGTATCATATGATCTCACTGATATGAGGAATTTGAGAAACAAGACAGAGGAGCATAGAGGAAGGGAGGGAAAAATGAAACAAGATGAAACCAGAGTGGGAGACAAACCATAACAGACTCTTAATCTCAGGAAACAAACTGAGGGTTGCTGGAGGGGTGGGGGGTGGGAGGGATGGGGTGGCTGGGTGATGGACATTGGCGAGGGTATGTACTATGGTGAGCGTTGTAGATTGTGTAAGACTGATGAATCACAGACCTGTACCCCTGAAACAAATAATACATTGTATGTTAAAAAAAAAAAAAAGAAAGAAAAACAGGTTTCCTTTAAAAAAAAAAAAAAGTCTTTTTAAATGTTAAAGGTTTATATAATCAAAGAAAAGACCATCTTTTCTGATAATGTGCTTTATTCTCCTTTGTTTTGTTTTTAACATACTCTGGAGGGCTACCAATGATTCTGGGCAAGTCACACAACTAAATGTAAGTGGACTTCCGCCCTGTTAAATGGAGAATTTAAACCAGATCAACTGTTTTTGACTAGTCTTTTTTTCTTTTTAAAGATTTTATTTATTTATTTGAGAGAGAGAGAGAGCACAAGCAGGGGGACCAGCAGGCAGAGGAAGAGAGATAAGCAGACTCCCCGCTGAGCAGGGAGCCTGACAAGGGGCTCGATTCCAGGACCCTCGGATCATGACCTGAGCCAAAGGTGGATGCTTAACCCACTGAGCCACCCTGGGGTCCTGTTTTTAACTAGTCTTAAAAGAACTGGACTGAGGAGGGAGGGAAGTTCTGAAAAATGTAAGCAAAAATTTGGTGTTACGATTTATGTAATTGAAAGGTTTAGCAACTAACAGATATCAGGCCCATAAACATACAGATGTATGTCCTGGGGGGGGAGGAATGGACTTTTTGTTTCCCAAATGGAAAGAAAGACCTAGTCTCTTTGATGAGTGGTCCATAACACACAGAAGAGTGTTAGCACCACTGTACTAGATGACCTTTAAGATTTAGAAGGGTCCAAGTCTATATTCCAAGGGGCTGAGAACTCTTCAAGCAGATAACAAAATGGATCTAACATCTCTGGAACTAACTCCTCATCTATAAAATAAGCAGTTCATGATATCCTCAACACCAAGACAGATGTATGCCTACATCTAGAAGGAACACCAAAGGACACTGGCATACCACCCATTCAACCGAATAACCCTGGTCTGAAAAACCGAGATCCGATACCCCATCTACAAAACCTCGTTCATTACCTGTATGCCCTCTCCCCTGTAGTTTCTTCATGTCTAAAACACAGTGAACAACAGCATGTGTTTTAGAGGGCTATTAAGAATAATAAATAAATAATAAAAATAAATTTTTTTAAAAAAAGAGTATTAATAGACAACATGTAAAGCTCTTCCCATATAATGATTGGTGCTCAATAACATTTATTATTATTAGCGTCTACGTTAGTAACAAGATGATGATGATGGTTATCTGAATGGAAAGATAGACCATAAAGAAGACCAAGACTGCAATGTGAATTAAAGGAAAATGCTTCCAGGAGAAAACCTTTAGAGTCACCAAATAACGGTCCGGCATGGAGCTGGCTGTCACCCCATTCAAAGTCAACACTGTGGCCCCAGATCTGCTAAAGAAAAGGGCACACAGATCCAAAGAGGAGCCCATCCAGTCTGTAAAATATTAACAGCTTAATAAACATCAGCTCACACAATCAACGAACACAGTGTTCGAGTCAACGAAAGAGTACCAACTAAATTAATCCCAAGTTGACTAAATGAAATGTCTTGGGGGGGGAAAAGGCTCATGGGTGATTCACTTTTATGCTGACTTCCCTATAAAAACATCTTCAACAGGAGAGTCAGGAAATTCCAGTGAGTGAAAGGGAGCGGCTATACGGAAACCATCATGGTGCACACTTCGCTTGTTCATCTACTTCAGCGTTTTGGTTCAAAGGAGCACATTCAGAAATGCGCGCTTTAAGAAGCAGAAAAGTGAGCATGCTAATGGATCCTCATATACCATCTAAGTGAATTCCACAAAAGAAAGAAAAGGCAAGCCAAAATGCACACAACTGATACTTATTTTGCTGAAATAACACTATTTTTCTGAAATAACAGAAAAACACTATTAAAATAGAAAATGTGAAAGCTTACAAACAAAGAATTACAAAAAGCAAAGAGACTGAGACATACTTTTCCAAAAAATTCGGCTGTAAATAAAAGATCACTTAATTTTACATAGTAAATTGATTTTTTCATGTAAGTTACTCCTAAATCAAGTCAGTCTCTCCAACTACACGTACATATCTAGAGGTCTGTATGCATTTGCGGGATGCTTTATTTTCCGTTCTGATCTTTATTCCCCTGTAAAAACCTGTAGCTTCTCACCATTTCGTTTTTCATTTTACCTTCCCCTTTTCTAATAAACTGTCAACTATCCAAGCAAACTACAGGAGGTACAAACAAATAGCAAACACCTGAGCTTCACAAACTACCACCCACTACCTGTGGGACGTTTGAGCAAGTTACTGAACCCTTTCAAATCTCCGTCTACGCAGCTATAAAATGGGAACCATGCCAGGGACCTAGAATGATTACCATGGAAATTACAGTTAACACATGTAACACACCTGATACACAAGTAGGCCCAGCAACTTCTCACCAAATTACCATTTTTTGAATCAGACTTTCCAAACATGGACATACTAAAAATTCAAACTTTTGTCACTATAAGCAAAATGTTCCACATTGGAAGCATTACTCCACAAGTCTCTTCTCCACAAGTCCTCCACAAGGGGTATCCTAGTAACTGTCAGATACCAAAAAGGAAGCTAAGTATTCTCTTTCGGGGTGCCTGGCTGGCTAAGTTTGTAGAACATGCCATGCTTGATCTCGGAGTTGTGAGTTTAAGCCCCACGTTGAATGTGGAGCTTACTTTAAAAACTAGTAATTCTACTCCTTTAAAAAGTACATGCATTGAAACAAAATCAGTTTTTAACAGCATTTGCTATTACTACATACATACCATGCTAAGAATATATGGAGGCTATAACTAATTGGTAATATCAAACCTTACTACAGCTCTAAGACATTAAAACCTAGGCCAACGTTTTATTAACATACACCTACCATTGGACCCAGGATCTCACTCCTGAGTATTTACAAAAGTGAAATGAAAACCTATGTTCACACAAAACCTGTACGTGAATATTTATATTGGCTTTATTTATAATTGCCAAAACCTGGAAACAAGGAAAGCGTTTCTCAACTGGAGAATGGACAAATACACTGTGGTACATGAATACTGGTAGAGCTGGAGACTAAAAAAAGGGTACATTTTAGAATTGAGAGATTTGGGAGCATTTTCCTATGATATGAATTCAAAGTTATGAAAGTTAGTTAAGTAGTCAAAGAAGAAAGATGGAACAGCCAAGACTAAACTAGTTATTTTAGGATAAAAATATGAAGGCACTAAAAGAAAGGGGAGGACCTCAAATAGAACTCATTTGTGAAGAACCACAAAACCTAAGCTTTTGAAATTGTAACCTCCCGAGAGAAAAAAAAAATTAAAAAAGGAATTACACTTATAAGAAAATGTGAAAGGCAATAATTTCTCTTAGCACATTGTTTTTACAGCTCATGTTCAGTAATGATACCAAGAACCATCAGAAATACCTTCTAGATAAGATATACATATACATTTAAATATTTGGCTATATCGGGGATAACATAGGAGCTCATTTCCTTTTCAGTAAAATCCACTCCTGTCAAAACCAGCCCACATGTCCAGGAAACAATGAAACTAGAATTTCAGGCTGGGGTAACTTGGGTGGAAAGGACCCTGATGAAATATATGTCATATTCTCCTCCACCAAAGTCATGAATCTTCTCATCTTGGGATGTCATAGGTTTTGTTTTTGTTTTTTCTCCTTCTGGAATGCCACCTCAGCCAGGGTTGCGCCAAGGGCAAATTCTTTTGACACCGAAGACCTGAAAAAGACAACAATTGACTTACCCCTCTTTTTCACGTTCTTGGCCTCTCCTGCCACACCTGCTCACCAGCCTCCACACTGTGGGTTCAGATGCCACAAAGCAAAGCCGTTAATGCTAGCTGAACTGAAACAGAGTCCCCAAGTAGAAGGCTGGTCCTATGCAACAGAAACCTTTAAAGGTCAATGCAGCAGTATTTGGCTAGTAGAGAATGATCAATTAGCCTTGAACTGACAAGATGATAAACATGGAGGCAGACAGTCCTCGAGGCATGTTCTATTGGGAATCAAGCATCCTCATTCCCAACTTGTGTATCCATTAAACACACACCACATATCAAACCTGGGGGAACAGCATCCAAATGCCCTGCATACACACATACACACACACACACACACACGCACACGTGTGTGCACACAAGTTCCCGCTGGTGAAATATATGATTAAGTCAGAAACCCACCATGGAAGCAGGTCATACAAACTTAATTCAAACTGGTATTAGAAATTGATTTCTCCAAAATACAACATTCCTTTTTCAAGAATGTAATGGGGCTTTGGAAAGTACAGTTTGATTGCGAGTGGCAGAGCCTGCGGTTAGCACACAAACTTGCCAACCTACCATGAAGTATGAAGCCTTCTGCTGCATGCCCTCACAGCCCCAGACTGTTTGCAAAGGACAGGAATGAAATATTCCATATGTTTTCTTTGTCAGTGACATGGCTATTGAAAGCAAGGCCACGGTAGTCTCCCTGCTGAGGGACTGGGTCAAGCTATTCATGTGTAACCAGGCAGATGTCAAGATGGTAATGGGAAAAACATCTCAAACATTTTTTTTTTTTTTTTTTTAAAGAAAGAGACCCAGGGTAGAAAATGCACAACTGTATTTGAAACACTCAGCCAATCTAAATCGGTTGTGAGCAATGCTGCATATGTTCGCTGCTGTTCTGGCTTTATCATTCATTTTCAAATCATGTTTGAATCAAAACCCAGAAAAGTGTTTAAAGTTTCTGAGAACGATTCAACTGTGCTTAACAAGAATGCCATGTAACTTTCTAGAAATACAGAAGATCTTAAAGAATGGATTTTAGTTCTAAAATGACTTTATCCACAAAACTTGAGCATTAATCTCAAACGTAAAAAAAGAAGACAGTTATCCGAATATCCAATAAAATATCACTTCTAAAGTACTTAAAAGAAAAAGTTCTCTCATAATCTGACTATTTCTAGAAACAAAGCGATGGGAAGAAACAAGAATGCAGCTAAACTATCAATCCCGACTAAATCTTATCCATCCCCAAAATGGAAAATGATCTGAGAAACTACAGTAGGCAGTCATTGGCATGAGGCTTCCCAAAGAGTTAGGCACGGCTTAATGAAAATCTCCAGTGTTCCGAAATCTGGAAGTAGAAAATTCATATCTAAAGATCACACCGACGGGGCGCCTGGGTGCCTCTGATCGTTGAGCGTCAGACTCTTGATTTCGGCTCAGGTGGTGATCTCTGGGTCGTGAGATCAAGCCCCTTGTTGAGCTCAGCTCAGAGTCTGCTTGGGATTCTCTCTCCTTCTTCCTCTGCCCCCCCTCCCCACCAAATAAAATAAAAAATTTTTAAAGATCACACTGACACTGCCTAAGGTCACATGCCTTTTTGCTATGGGGAGATACACTGTGTCCCCTGTTGGGATAGCACCTTTCTACTTACCACCCATCTCAGGAAAGCAGTGCCAATCACAGAGACCCAGGGGAGCAAACATGGTGTCCCCTGAGCTCTTTCCTCCGGGGAAACTATAACTAACCAATCCCCTCCCCCCCAAATTGGGCTTTCCTATTAAAAGGGGAGTAGTACCACCTATGAGAAGGTATCTTGATAAAAGTGTATATATACTCTTTCTCCACCTGGATCTTTATGGTTTTCTGAATGAAAAAAATCTGCCAGGTATAAGTGGACTTTTCCCTGTTAGCACAATGACTCACTGTGAAGTCTGCAACAGGCTTTGGACCTAGTATACATTCAAAGAACCAGAGAAATAGGGTTCACATACACACATGCAACTGCTTAGTCACTCCCAGAAGAAATGACAACAAATCGGGTCCTTGCCGTCACTCAAACAGGTCATACTGAAGTTTCCTAGGTGTGACCCTTGGAGACAAAGTGAAGTTACCTCTTTTTGCAGATGGAAAAGTCAATGTTCAAAGTGGTTATGTGACATGCCCACGCTGATTTGGGAACTCAGGGGTCTTGATTCTTCGTGCCATACTCTCAAAAACAAAACCATTTTTGAAGACCTGCTCATAAAGACAGGCCTATAAAAAGAAGACTCAAGAACAGTGACATAAAAAGCTGGATTACATGACCATGGACTCAAAATGACCTTGAAAAGAACAGAAGGCCAACGAGAAAATTTTCCTTTGTTACAAAAAAAAGGAAAATATTAAGATTAAAAAACTAATCAAATGAGATGAACTAGCAGAAGTTGCACAGAAAGTTTGAAAAGTGAGATTAGGAGAAACTGCTAAATGTCAGTAAACTCGTGTAATTTTTAAAACATGATACTAAAATATTTGAAGTGTATTAAGTTCACTTAATATTCCCTTAGTTCTGATCATATTGTATAAGAATTCTGTCTATGCTTCAATTTATGTGAGATAAGGACAGTCTGAAGAGGACCAAAGGGCAATTACCACTTTGGAAAATGCAAAGACTGGATGAATCGAGTACCAAAACATGAGAGCATATGAACAGTCTTCAAGAACATTAAGGAACCTAAAGTTTAGTGGACATCTTTTTCTCTCCCCCCAACTTGAAAAAGAGTAAGTCTACTGACTTTTTTTTTAAAGCAAACTCTATGCCCAACATGGGGCTTGAACCCACAACCCTGAGATCAAGGGCTACGTGCTCTACCAACTAGGCCAGAAAGGCACCCCAAGAGTTGGTAGACTTCAGAACAGAGTTCCTAAGGTCTAAAGTATTCAAGGGCTTGTGATCTTCTCTGGAGAATTCTCCTGCAGCCCTCTGAAATGGTTTCCACACAAGAAAGGTGACAATCTAGAACAGCGCGGCAACCACGGGTCTCCTCTCTCCCGGGAAAATCTGGTCTGCCAAGCCCTTCTTCTATGATCCATGTAGTTTCTCCAAAGGTCTCTTAGCATTTTCTCTTAGGAACATGGGGAAAACCCAGAAGTTCATCAACAACACAGCCCAATCCCTAGAGTTTCAGTGAAAAGCCTGCCAACTTGGAAGTACACCCCCTATCCTGCACCTTTAGAACAAGAACCATGGGACACCTGAGTGGCTCAGTTGGTTAAGCAACAGACTCTTGATTTTGGCTCAGGTCATGATTGCAGGGTTGTGAGATCAAGCCCCCCATCGGGCTCTGTGCTCAGCAGGGTGTCTGCTTGAGATTCTCTATCTCCCTCTCCCCCTGCCCTCCCCCCCTCCATTGCTTGCTAGTGTTCTCTCTCTCTCCAGTAAAAAATAAATCTTTAAAAATAACAAGAACCATGACAAGAGTGAGAATTGGGACATCTACCTATCTTCCTAGGAAAACAGTTCTAATCAAGTTCTTCAGGGAGGTTTTGATGTCACCCACTTGTACTAAGTTACTGCCTACAGTTTGTACTAGGAGCTACCTGTGAGAACTTCACAGCCTGAGGGCGAATGGAGAAGTGAGACCAGAAGCAACATGGGCTCATTCCTCAGCCCTGCCCTAATACAGCGCCAAGGTAAAGGTACCATCTCTCAGCCAAATTTATGTCACTCTTCTTAGGAGGGACAATTTCCCCAAAAGAGCCTTAAAAATGTACAGTCCTGGGGAGAATTTACCTTATGAATTTTCTGAATAAGGTTCTGAAATCTGATTCAAGCACCAAAAATATTTTGTTGTCAGGGTGCGCTAAGATTTTCATTCTTTCAATGGTCAACTTTATATTTAAAACTTCGTTAAAAAAATAAAAGGCTACATTCTATTGTAAAAATAGAGGAAAAGAAAAAACTAGCTAAAGGGGCTTACATAACCTTTTCTCTTGATTTTTAATACTTAAATACTTAAATACGAAGGATAAAGCATCATTAAATAACTTGAAATATATTACATATGCTTCCCCCCACAAGTTTCTCACTAGCAGAGACATCAGACCAGCCTGGAATCGAAATGGCCCAGCTGCCTCCCAAAATATCTATGGTTTACATTTCCTTACAAGGCTATTCTTACATTCTTATGGGCCAACATGTTGCCACAGGGGGGGTGATTCAATGCCTTCCCCATAAGGTCTTTCAGTACAGAAAAGCTAGGGAAAACCAGAAAAATATATTTTTTAAAGATGTTCACTTCTTGGACCTGGACTGTTAGAAGGGCATTCCTGTTCCTCAATCACTTGCATCTAAAAAAAGAGATGCCCAATGCCAAATCTTGCTGTCAACTTAGTGCAGAGGGGGAGAACGTGGCTACTGTTTGGCAATTAAAATATATAATGCTTTAGAGATTGAAAACAACCATCCCAAACATTCAGTTTTAACTGCTTGTACATGACACAACATATTTCACTACACTTTAAGAACCTTGCTAAAAACAGTGCCAGCCATATATATATATATATATATACACATATATATACACATATATACACTATATATGTATATATATGTATATATATACACACATATAGACTATATATGTGTATATGTATATATATATATATATATATATATACATATACACTAAAACAAATACTTGGGGGCACCTGGGTGGCTCAGTGGGTTAAGTGTTTGCCTTTGGCTTAGGTCATGATCCCAGGGTCCTGGGATCAAGCCCCGCATAGGGCTCCCTGCTCAGAGGAAGTCTGCTTCTCCTTCCCCCTCTGTGTGTTCTCTCATTCTCTCACCCAAATAAATAAATATTTAAAAAAAAAGAACAAATACTTTTCGGCGGGGGGTGGGGGGGTAGTCCAGAGTATACTACTACATAATTCATCTTGCCATTTAAAACAGGTATTTGAGTACAAACTTGCTGCAGTCTTTAGAAATTGAGGTTATTAAATGTATATGAACTATAAAGTCATGATCTGTCTCTTGCTAAGACTGATTTCTAAACTCAATTTGGAACTCACCCAATTTTAGACCACTGAGGTGCTACCTGGCCTACAGTTTGACCATCAAGTAGTTAAACACAAAAGAAATGCCTGGGAAGGCAGACAAATTAGCCATTTGTGTAAGGGTAATGATTTGCTAAATGCCCTAGCATTTTTTTCTTCCCTGGCAGAACTTTAAAATAGAGCATTTTATCATCTTAATGAAGCTCTGAAAAAAAAAAAAAACTAAAGTTCACTTAACAAAGTTGGGGGAAAAAAAGGAAAAAGTTATCCATATTCTTTTACATACAAGAAAAGCTGTTGGCATTGCCAGAAACTTGAAGGCTGCCTAAGACAGTTAAAGGCAAGCTGGATAACACCTTTCTAAAGCCAAATCCTTGAGATCTAGCTTTAAAAATTAAAAGAATAAAGCTGTCTTATCTAGAACACTCTGAGGTATATTAGTTACATTTTTCAGAGTGAAAGGCACATCTGGCAGGGCTTAATTTTTAACCCAAGTGTACCAACAAATATCGTACTTTTATGGAAATTTTTATCTTTTTTTTTTTTTTTTTTTTTCTTTTTTTTTTTTTTTATTCATGAGAGACAGAGCGAGAGAGAAAGGCAGAGGGAGAAACAGGCTCCCAAGGAGCAGGGAGCCCGATGCGGGACTCGATCCCAGGACCCTGAGATCATGACCTGAGCCGAAGGCAGACGCTAAACCATCTGAGCCACCCAGGCGCCCCAATTTTTATCTTTTTTATAGAGAAACGGTGAGAGACAGTCTTAGGAAAAATTTCAATGAATAACTAAAGGATTCTGAGAACTTTACTTGCTTAACAGTTTACACAGGTTCAGAGAAATTCAAAGCAGTGAGAGACATTTGCCATCATCTACTCCAATATCCATCATTTATTGATGAAAAAAATTGGGAATGAAGGGATAGGTACAAACAGGGAGACCAGAAACCAAAATCCAAACTTGCAGGCTGTCAGTACTTTCACTATTATAAAGATGACTAAAATAAGAATTTGAGAGATAGACTGAGAGAGGCCAAGAAAATGCCTAAACTTGCCTGGATCCACCTCCCAGTACAAAACTTTGATCTTCCCTAAGAGATTAAGTTGTCAAATGTTACCTTACAATTCTAATGTTAAGAGCCAAGTGCCTGGACATTAAATGCTTGCAATACCATAACTGTCACGAGCATTTAGTTCGACTGGAAATCATAAAACATTAGTGGTTACTGCAAAACCTTAGGGAGCCCTGAATAAGAGAATTACAGGTTCAAGTCCTGAGGGTTCAAGTCCTGAGTATCCTTCAGACCACACCCAGCACATTGTTTCCTTGTGAGCAGTGAGCTCCCCATTCAATGGAAATATTCCAGTAGAGCTGGACAACTGGAGAAGTTTCCTGGGTGGGTGAGAGATTCCATGATTTAGAAAACCAATGGAGAGGATACAAGAAATGTATTTAAAAGAAAAAAATTTCAAGAGAAAGAAAACTCTTGGCAGTTAAGAGTTGTTTACCTCCTTGTATTATAGGTGGAGAAACCAAGGCCCTGAGGGGTTAAGCATGTCACCCACTCAAGGTCACTAGCGTGATTTATTGACAGGTCTGGAAACCAGCTCTCCATATTCCCAGCAGAATGCTCTTTCTTCTCTTGTATTTGAAGAGAACCCAGTAGTTTAGCTGGTTTGTAAAAGAAAGGATCTAAACTCAAAGATATTCATATACTGGCCTTTTTTAACACAAAGTTCACTTGTATGTGATATTAATGCATCTCTAGGAAGACACACTACACAAACTAAACATTGAAACTTATAGATCCTAAGGCAGAAATCAAGAGATACGAAACTCTACCATCAAAAAAGGTATAAACCTTTAGCCACTGATGACTACCCGCCGGAGAATACAGGAGATATGGGAGAAAGCAGAAGAAAATACTTTCAAATGATACTATTAAAAGAAGAAAGGTGTTTGGTGTAGTGATAAAACATACATCTTAAGGAAGAATCTGAGATGATGCTTCTAAAAGAAGAAAAAACAATAGATTATTTTTGAAAACACTTCAAAGCCTCTCAGGTAACCATCAATTCTATATAGAAAGCTATAACCTGACCAATGTACAGGATACCCACACCGTGAAGGTTGCAGAGATTATGACTAATTATATGGAAGTGAGGACGTTGAGTAACTTTTTGTACAGTATCCAAATTACTGAAACAGAATGATTTTATTTGCCGAGTGTTAAGCCATACCCACAGGAAACAAGCAGGGCTATTCTACCCTAGCAAAGCGCCTTAGCTAGTCATGCATTCTGCAACAAGTCTCCATGGCAAATTTCCTAACACACACTTCTAAACACAAAGAACTCCTCCTCCAAGTGAGTGGTAACGAAGAGCCTTGTGCAACTTCACCCAGAACGAAATCCTGCTGCTCCTGGGATCTTTTACGAGAGGATCGTAACATTATCGTCACCTTGCCATCCTAAAATTATGTTAGAATTATAAAATCATAGAACTTCTGGAAGCTACAGTCAAGCCTTAGAAATAATCTAGTGAATCCAACTACTTCATTTTTCAGATGAGAAAATTGTTACCCTTCCCCCTCCCCCCACCCCGCCTCAAAAAAAGGAGAATGACTTGCCCAAGGCCACAAAATTACTTAGTGGCAAGGTAAGGACTACCACCAAGGGCTCAGACCCATCAGTGTCTCCATGAAGCCACAGAAACGGCCTGTATAATCTTAAAACTGGTCATCAGACATAATCTAGGATGTGGAGACCTGTGCTCTGAGTCTATGGCACCCAAACATTGAGGCAGTAACACATAAACCAGGGGACACACGTGCACAAACTTCTCCCCGGCACCACTGGGACTTCATCTCTTTCTCTCAAGCCTCTGGGAGTGTAGGTGATTGAGTGACCTATTACCATTACTACAGGAATAACCTTGAATCCCTTTGATAAAATAAACTTTGGAATTTTAATACCAGTAAGATTACTTCCTTTAGAACACCTCAGGGTGAATTGTGACAAGCCAGTGTATTGTGACACAGGACTGAGAACTGCTCTTGCAAAATATAAATAACCAATACAGGTGCAGCAAACAGTGTGAACACAGGAATCCCATCAACAATACGGAGGATTACGTCTGACTCTGCCCCCAGACTCGGATAAAGCAGCTTTCAGCAGGAAATAGGCACTGTTGGGCGGAACAAGTTTAAACGAGCCTGAAGGAGAGGCAGCAGTATCCTCTCTCTGGGGCTTTCTCAAATCTGGACAAAAGACTAAATGCTGAGAATGCTGAATTTGGCAATCCTGTGTGGGAATGATGTCTGAATTCCAAGCCCCGAGTCTGCCTTCGGTGTTGGCCGTAAGTTATTCTCTCTTCACTGCAACATTTTTAAGTGCCTCCTGTGTACCAAGATCTGTGTACTCCAAGTTGAGTAAAATAAAATCTCTGCTCTTTGTCAGTCCCAGGGTCTCCAAAGTGGGACGCACACATCCCTGGTGGAGGTGAAGACACCACATCTACCATTGAGCCGTGAGAATAAAAGAACTTTGATGAATCGGCCTCATCTTTTTAACTTGTATCTGTGTTTGTAATTTTCTGTGTAATATACATGGGTACACGTGCTCCAGAAATTCGGAAGAGGTGAGCAAAAGTTTGGGACCATGGATCTAATCCCTCGGTATGTAACTGTGGCTCACTAAAGCTGTAACGGGACAGCAGATCAGAAGGACTTGGAAAAAGATCCCAGGTGATCCCAAATCAATTGGGCTGTGCAAACCCACAGCACCTGCCCATCCTCAACATGGCTTTTGAGATTCACTGAACTAGCTGGTTTCTCAAAATGCAAACACACTGTCCTTGAAATGCCCTTTAAGTGGGGTAGTCACATAAATATATACTTTTGAGGATGAAATGAAGAGACCGGGATGAAATAAGGAGTTATCAGGAGGTCCGATCACTCTAGCTACAGGTCACAAGTGGAAAAGGAAAATGTAACACATTTGTTCACCTCAGCAGCTCAAAAGTGCCACGACGGTGCTAGTTTAGGCAACCTAATCTGGACAGTTGCCAATGATTTTTGTTTCCCAAGCCTCGAACAGTGAGTTCTGTATGGCTCCAAGTTGAGAATATGGCATTTTACTACCTCCAGTGAGTTCTAAAGGACAATGCTCTACAGACAGGAGCGTGCTCACATAAAAATGTGATATTTCTTTGTGGTTTTAGGTACTAATGTAAAATAGCCCTTTTCCTTATAGGACAAGTCTACTCATCAAAACTGGAGGAATCTACTAAACAAGGTCTCTACCACTGGTCAAAACAGCAAAAACATGCTTTCCTATGAATAGAGAGGCTTAAGAAGTGTCAGGTAAAGGCACCTCGCCTGCATGAATTTCCTACTGGCTTGCCCAGCCCCAGGCAGCTCAAAAGTTCAAAAGAACAGGAAAAAAAAGAGCCCCATCTCCTCTACCCAGTCTTCTTTCCCTCACTCCCACTCAAACCTGCCCACTTAATGTACCTTTTTGCAGGCAAATTGCTCTTCACTGCAAAATGATTTTTTTCAGTAAAAAAGTTAAATTTCACTATGCTGGAGGAAAATTATTTCAAATACATAACTAACAAGTGAGACAGGAAAAATAAGGAGGGGGAGCTGGAGGCCAAAGAATGAGACAGATTCCAAGGCAACAGGCTGCAATACTCAATGAAACCCCATTGGCAGAGAGCAAGCTGAACACCTCCCACTACCCACCTGGAAACACAGCAATGCTCTGGCCTGCATAGAAAGGATTTCTTCACAGGGTCAGTTACTCCTTTAAAATTATTTATTTCTAAGAGGTCCCCTTCCTTGGCTATAAGGTAAAAGGAAATTCCCTTCACCCAAGGACCTCTCAGAATCCCTTCCTCTCGCCAACAGTTCTTTCACTGTTCTTGATTTAATCACTCGACTGGCCACACAACGCAAGAACAAGCGCATACACCAAGCCCTGCATTCAATTACCCTATTCTTTATTGGTCGTACTTGCCAATACCACCTACAACACCTATGTCAGATTCCTCTTCTTTTCTGAAGGGAATATCTAAAGCCTCAGGTCTCCCTTTGAGGAGGGAGATTTCAGAAGTCAGAACCATCTGAGTGACTTGCCCAGCCCCAGGCAGCTCAAAAGTTCTGTGGATTAAGGTACAGCAGAAAATAGCTGCCCTCCATTCTAGAAGGTTGGGCAGAGAATATGCTCTGGAACTTTGATTTTCTTCCAACATCCTGTACTTCAGGTCAGCATTCCTGCTTTAAAAGGCCTACTTGGGTAAGAAGAGTCTTTTCACCAAAAGAAACCTGCAATTTCCCCCCTCCTTCCGTCTTGTTTTTGCCCGGCTCCGCCGCGCGCTCCAGAACCCTGGGCGTTTCTCGGTGAGTCCAGAGTGCAACTGGACCGAAGAGCCAGGTCGCTCTACCTGGATGAGGCCAAACTGGAAGGGGATTCACTCTGACTGAGGCACAGGTGTTTCTTCTCCCCACACGCTGGAATCCAGAAAGCTCCAGGTGTTTCCCCACGAAACGTGCCTAGGTCTGCAGACCCAGGCCAAGTTCTAGGCGCCCTCAGCCTACGGATTATGAAGCTCTTGCCAGCTGAGCCGGGGCCCGCGTGAGAAGGGAAGGTCTCCTGAAAAGGCTGCCAGGGGCAAGCGTTTCCAGATTCCTTCCTCCTGCTTGGCCCCAGATGCACTTGCAGGGGGTGGGAGGGTTAACTGTGCCCCAAAAGTCTGGGGAAAAAAGCTGCTCGCGGCTCGGACCCGGACTGGCAAAGTCTGGAAAGCCCGCCGCGCGGGAGTGGGTGCCGAGCACCCCACGCACAGGTGACCCGCGCCCGCTCCTCGGGACACTGGTAGGGGGCGTGGGATTGACCACCGGCTCTACCCCCCCCCCCCCCCTCCTTGTCCCCCCACCCCCACAGCCGGCGCCCTCACCCCGGTACTCACAGCGCTTGGGTGAAGGCGCTGAGCCCCTCGGGCACAGCAGTCAGCCCCTTCCCGGAGCAGTCCACCCGACGGTCGCCGTCGCAGCTGCAGGGCGCCGCGCAGAGAGGCGGCGCTGCGCCGCTGGGCTCGGCCGAGCCGCGCAGCCCCAGGGCGAGGAAGCAGAGTAGCCCCAGCGGGCCCGGCATTGCTGCGGCCGCCTCCCGCGCCGGCCTCTCCCGCGGCGCCGCTCGCTCGGCGCGCCTCCGCTGCCCTCCGACGCCCCCCGCCGCCCCGGGGCGGCCGGCCTGCGGGCTGGGGCGGGGGCTCTCCTCTCTCGGCGGTCGCGCGGGCTCGGCCCCTTCAACAGTCCACGGCAGCAGTGCAGGGACGCGGCGCTCCGGAGTTTCGCCCTTCCCGCTGCTCCATGGAAGCGCAGAGGCAGCCCCGCTCCTCCGGCGGCTCAGGCCAGCCGGCCCGGCCGTGCGCAGCTACCGGAGCCGCGCTCTGCCATCGCACCCGCCTCCCCGTCCCCGGCCTCCCGCCGCAGCCTCTCTTCAAGGTTGCGGAGCGCAGCCTTCAGCCATGCCGGCCCCTCGCCCCAGCCCCCGCCCGGCTCTCGTACAAACACCCAGGCTCCTGCTCGCTCTCTCGCCGCCGCAGCTCAATCTCCTCCCGTCCTTTTCCCTTCTAGGGTTGCACGCTCGGGTTCCCAAGCCCCCAGCCGCTGGGTTATGCAAATCACTTAGGTACATGCAAAACTAACCCTTCTCCTGGAGCGCCATTGGCCCGCGGAGGTCTCGAGCTCATTACTATGCAAGAAGGGGAGCCGCCACTGGCCAAGAGTAGGACCAGAGGGGCGTGTTTATCGGGCGTGAGTGACAAGGTGGTGGTGGTGCTGGTGGTGGTGGTGGTTCAAGGCAAAATTCCCGACTTGGCTCGATTTGCGTGGCAGACTGTGGATGGAAGGTGGACGTCTCAGAAGAAGAAGAGTCTGGTTTTGTTTTGTTTTGTTTTCCCCCTCCCCCACCCGTCTTCTTCCCTCTGCAGAAACTGGATCTCCTAAATTGGATGACCTGAAAAGTAGAACTTGCCTCCAGCATTCAGTTAAGTTTCAAATGACTCTCCACTGTTCCAAAGGGTGAGGACTTTGCCAGCTGTGCAAATGGAAAAAAGATTTTGAGGAGGAGGGGGAAAGCCTCCCTTCATCTGACATAAATATTTAGGTTTTGGCTATATACTGAATTAAAGCAGCGTACCCCCACAAGCCTCTCAGTGCATCTGAGATCTTTACACCTATTTTTATATGCACTGGGTAGCTAAGTCTTAGCAGTTAACCACCAATGATTACCAAGCTTTGGTGATCTCAATTCAGACTGCTTTCTCACGTTCTTTAAAATCCTGAAACACGGGAATCTTGTAAGGGGCAAGAGAGGTGATGTTTCTGAATATTGGAAAATTTCTCCAGACAAGAGAACATTTGAGTGCTAGGTAACTACCACTGAGAAGTCAAACAGCAACTTTGGCAGTCCTTCCTCTTGTGGACTTCTGTGGCTTAATAGACCCCATAGAATCATTATTTACACCAAATACTGCTTTATGGGCACCTCTTTTCTTACTTTTCTTACTTTCCACTATGCCTTTGGGTTGTTTTACTATCATTATTAGACAGTTTTCATGAATACTTTAAGGCAGACAGTGTTAAAAATATCACTGTCATAAAGTTTCCACTCATGTCACCTTAGTAAAATTAAGGAAAATGGAAATAAATTGATACAGACCTAAGAAGTTTAAAATGAAACATTGCCATCATCTTTGCATTTGAGAGTTTATCTTTAAAAATAATGCCCAGTTGGGCACATGACTAATATACAGTAAATTGATTTATATGCTAGAAAGTCAATAAATACAAACATGCCTTGACTTCAAGTTTTTAAGAATGGCCTATTTCCTCTAACTGTGGATCTGAAAGAGAACTCAAAGCTATATGGACAACCCTCTGGTTTTATAGATGAGAAATCTGAAGCCCCTGGAATTGTGTGCTGCCCAAGATCATCACAGAGCAACTCCTGGTCTCCCAGCTCCTTGTCTCATGCCTTTGGAGCCTTCCCTAAATTGGTGTCCATTGTCTAAATCATTTCCATTATTTTCTAGCAACTCTCATGAGAAAGTGAAGTGAGGAAAAACTGTAAATTGGGTTTCTTTAACTGATTCTTTTAAGACCACTCTTTTATAACAACACTGAAAGATGACAGAATTTCTCCTGCCAAGGTATCACTTTCTTATGCTGTTTTATTTTTATTTTTTGAAGATCTTATTTATTTGACAGAGAGAGACACAACGAGAGAGGGAACACAAGCAGGGGGAGTGGGAGAGGGAGAAGCAGGCCTCCTGCCGAGCAGGGAGCCCGATGTGGGGCTCGATCCCAGGACCCTGGGATCATGACCTGAGCCGGAGGCAGATGCCTAACGACTGAGCCACGCAGGCGCCACTTGTGCTGTTTTAAAAGGAGAATTATATATTATACTGATTGATTTTTTTTTTTTTGCCCAAATAACTCATTTCCTTTCTTCTAGAGTAGTGGTTTTTAAACTTCAGTAAGCATAAGAATTGCATGCAAAGCTGGATTAAAAACACAAAGTGATTTAATAGACTCGGGTAGAGCCCAGGAATCAGCATTTTGATACACATCACATGAAAGTGATATAGGGAGTTCATAAACCACATTATCCTTTGCTTCCAAGGAATAAAATATTAGGGCTGGCAACTTAGGTGAAAGGAGAGATTCAGATTTTGGAGAAAGGAGAGATGTAGATTTTATTGAAGGATAAATTCCTATTGTCTATCAGGTGAAGAAGCTAAGAAAGGAGGATTCCAATTTGCAGTGTGTCCAAGAAGACACAATTTCAAGAGCAACAGACTTGGGTAAGGAAGAAAAGAGGTAGTATCTGTAAAAGTGTTAATATCTCTTATAGTTCCTATAGTATATGTGCTTTACATTATAGATAAATTGGCCAATTAGTCTTCACCTCTAGGATAAGATGTCCTAAGAGAGCAAAACAAATTAATTTTTAAGATTCTATCCCAGAGGGGTGCCTGGGTGACTCAGTCAGTTAAGTGTCTGCCTTTTTTATATAAATAAATACAATCTTAAAAAAAGAAAGAAAGAAACAATGTTACAAATGTATTTGAAGCTCCCTTTGTACCTCTCTCCACAATCTTTTTCAACTGGGGAAGTCAGCCCTTTCCTAAATTTTATAATTAATTTCCATGCATATTTTCAGTATTTTCATGCTGTGTATCTCTGAGTAATATATAGCCTTGCTTTGCAAATATAAATAATATCATTCTGTACTCCTGTGCAAATTGCTTTTTTCACTCAACCTGTGAGCTTTATGAAATTTGTGTTCATGAAATATGTGGTCATTGTAAATTCATCTTTATTATTATATAGTATTCTATTTAAAGAACGTACCCAGTATTTATCCATTTTATTGTTAATATTAAACTTATTTCTATTTTTTCTAACAATGGTATCATGGATATTCTTGTACAAATCCCCTTGTTCATGCATGCAAGAGTTTCTCTAACATGTTTTCTTTATATACGTGTATGTGTGTGTGTGTGTGTGTGTCTAGGAGTGGATTATGTGCACTCACCATTATTGGATGTTGTAAAATTGCTTTCAAAAGTGATTGTACTTACTTGTGCTTCTCGCGGCAGAGAATAAAAATTCCCATTTCTCTATATTCTACCAACACCTGATATTGCAAGACTTAAATATTCATAAATCTGATGCATATGAAATGCAATCTCAGTGTAGTTTAAATTTGAATTTCCCTGATTTACAGCTGCATCTTTTCTCTATTTATTGGACATTCCAGGGTGCTCCTCTGTGCATTTGCATTGCCTATTCATTTCCATTGCCTGTTTGTTTTCTATTGGGTTGTTCATATTTGTTTTTATTGTTTAGGGCCAGATAGCTAATACTTTGGGCTTTGTCAGCCATATGGTCTCTGTCACAACTATTCAACTCTGCCATTGTAGCATCAAAGCGACCATAAATAATACATAAACAAATAGATGAGGCTGTGTTCCAGTAAAACTTTTTGGGCAAAACTAGATGTTGGACTAGTTCTGGCCCATGAGCCATAGTTTCCCAGCCCTGTTTTATAGGTGTTAATCCCTTACTGAAGTCTGATTATTTTTGAGAACCATTTGCAGGATTATGTGAAATTCATAGGGACATACCTCAAAGGTGATCATCTTTTCTTACAAGTTGAGATAGAGCACTTTCAAATTTCTGGTCTCTGTGGTGAGCTCATGCTGAAGATTATATTGCAGAATGAACTAAGAAGAGCCAATTGCAAGCAAAAAAATGCCCCTCTTTCTGGAATGAATGGTCCAGAAAGAGTCCTGGGCACTCATGGTTTACCTTATTTTCCATCCAAAAATCACCCCAAATATTTTTGACCTGAGGCAATCCCATGACCTATGAAAAGTGGCTATTGACTTTATAAAAGCATGGGTGCCAAACCTGCCACTCAAAGTTAGAAGCTGAATATGTATATTAAAAATATGTGTTTAGGGCGCCTGGGTGGCTCAGTTGGTTAGGCGACTGCCTTCGGCTCAGGTCATGATCCTGGAGTCCCGGGATCGAGTCCCGCATCGGGCTCCCTGCTCGGCGGGGAGTCTGCTTCTCCCTCTGACCCTCCCCCTTCTCATGTGCTCTCTCTCATTCTCTCTCTCTCAAATAAATAAATAAAATCTTTAAAAAAAATGTGTTTATATTTATATTAGTATGCTTATATATATAAACACACATACGTATAAATGGGTATCTATATGTACATATACATACATAAACATTTCAAAACATGAGAGATTCAGGGAATAAAGAAAGAATATCACACCCATCAGGTATCTGGTATGTATCTAATAGTTGAATCCTCAAGAGAGATGCTATTGTTTCTAAGCTATGAGTCCTCCACAGTTGCATTTAGGGCTGGCAGAGCTCCCACACTGTTTCAGAGGCTTGCAGTCATGCTATCATGGTCTTAAATAGGTGCTTTCACCCACTTGTCCTTTTCTTCTGTGTCTCAATGTCCCTAGAGTGGTCCTGTTGTGCACAGGACCTATTGTTTAGGGATAATGTACAATGAAAACAATCACTTTGAAGCACACAAAATAACAATGTAAAATTGTTGACATATTAAAAGTTGTCCTGTGGCTGGATTTGGGCTTCTGGGCCCATTTTCCTCTACTACCACATGCGCAGAACTGATAGATCTTGGGAAGTGAGGACTGGCACCTTCTAGTGTGACTCACTGAAGTCCATTCTTGACACCAGCTCTTTTCAAGACATCACTGAAGAGTTCTTAAGTTTCCTGACCTGGTTGGACATCCTGGGGTCAGAGACCCTTTTCAGTAGTTCTGAAGACCCATATTGACCCCAAATTTTAAAACATTTAGATAAATATCAGAAATATTTTCCTATTCATGCCTAATCCTTTCTAAATCCGATTTTCTTATCCTGATCTTTCCCTTTTCAAATCTAACCCAAGAGAAGAATGACATTCAAGAGAACAATCTCTGAATGACAGAACCACATGTGGAACCCAAGGCCCGAGTGCATAAACTACTGGAGAGGACCAGAACTAGGCACAGGTAAATAAGCATTATAGAAGCCAGGCATTGTAACAGATAGAACAGTAAAGGTAAAAAAAATAAAATCAGAACAGAAATCTAGAAAGATTATCACCTAGTCATGCTGAGAATTTGTTAGGACCAAAGTACTAACACAAAATTCAGTCACAGAATTGGGTTCCTTTTTACTCTCTCGGAATTCCAAATAAAAGTTTGAACGTTTTAGGAAGACCACAGCATAAAGACAAGATTTCAAAGAACTACATGCAAAATGTCAGCATCCCACAAAACAAGTGCATACAGAAGACCAGCGCTTGGGGTAGTTCTTACCTGGAGGCTGAAATATCCCGAAAGCTCTTCTTTGTCTACATGAACATATTTGGAAAGGAATCTAGAAAAGAAGGCAGTAAGAGAATTTAAACTCAAAGAGAAGCTGTGGGAAGATGGAGAGAGAAGACGTCACATTCTGTAGATTCTTTCTATTCCTGACTTGGACACCTAATACAGTGTCAAGAAGGACACTATTGAATACCTCATGGGTAATTTCAAAACCTTTCTTTTTGTCTAGTGACAGTAGTTACCACGACTCTCTTCAAAATAAGGAGTGGCAATCACAATGAAAACTTTAATAATCCTAGGACTTTTGAAAATGTTTTTAAAATCTTTTTTTGAAATGAAAAAATCAGAGACAATGTTTTTATGAAATATAGGCAAACTATCAACCTGAGCAAAGAAAACTATGGAGACTAGATCAATGGTGTTGGACATTAGAATGATGCCAAAAATGCTATTCTTGGAGTCTGGTTGGCAAACTCTTAGTACTATTTATTAAACTCTTCTTTGCCTCGTGTTAGTGTTAAAATGTATGGATTCAGTTCATATAATGTGATGAGGAAAGTTAAAAAAATTTCAATATGAAAGTGAATGGAGAACCTTGAGGTGACAGAGAAATATATATATATTTATCTTTTTTTTAGTGAGCTCTACACCAACATGGGGCTCGAACTCATGACCCTGTGATCAGGAGTCACATGTTCTACCTACTGAGCCAGCCAGGCGCCCCGAGGTGATAAACAGATTATAATAACTTTGCCAGCTTCCTCCTTTTATTTCAAAATAACACAAACTTGTAAAGATTTCCAATATTTTCTGGTTTTTTTTTCAAGGAATTTTTACCATGTATTTACTCCTCAGAATCTACTCTGCCAGGGAGTAGAGTTTAGATTAATGTAGGCCAATCTATATGTAAATCACCTGGGAAAGATGTTTAAAACCCCCCCCCCCTCCATTGATTCTGATGTCACAGTCCTGGGATGGAGCCCTGGATTCTCAATATTTAAAAGTTCCTGACTCTGATGTAGTCTCCGACCCAAATTTATGACTTTCTGCTAGAAGATTTTGCAAGTTTGGGTCCTTTGAGAAGCAAACACTGATAATAGGATTGCTCATGCCAGAAATTCATTAGGGGAAATGTTTCTGAGGAAAAATGGGGAGGGGTTGGACAGAGGGAGACCTTTTAGAGCCATTAGACCAAGACACAGGTTTGACTCTAGGTTGGGAGAGAGGAAAGGACAAGAGGTTGGGTGAGTCTTAGAAGTCCAGTTCTATCAAGGTTTGGCAAGACCAGTGGGGAGACCTCAAGAGAAAATCACCATCAGAAGAGTCCCTTGTCTCCTGAGTAAGCCTGCCTTAGGGTCTTTGCTGCTGTGCTCGGTCCCTGATTGGGTCCAGCCCAGGGAAAATGTAGTGAAGGATTTTCCAGCAGGACTGTGAGCCAGTTAGCCTCCCTATAGTCAGGGGTGCATTTCCATGGCAGCTTCACCAAAGAAGGTATGGCAAGGAGTCCCTCCCTTCAAGCAGCTTCCAGTCCAACTTAATTTATGGAATTTAGAAAACCTAGGATTAAGAAAGGACCTTAAAGAAAGTGTTCAATCACCTGTCTGAGGCTGAAGAATGTGCAACAGTGTCTCTGTCACTCTTGGATACATCATATTCACATCCCCACTGGCAGCAGAATCCATCTTTGAGCAGTTTGGGCTGTTAGGAAATTCCATCCTCTGTGGTGCCAAACTCTTTCTCCTTGATACTTTAAAATACTCAGAAATACAAAGAAATGTGGAGATCATAAGTAAAATCCCCACATTTAACAGTGAGAAATCAGACCCACAGAGGGTAGCTAAATTACCCCCAGCAACATACCTGGTGAATGGCAGATCTGGAGCTAATATCTAGGTCAATTGCTCTTTACACTCTATAATTGGTTTAATTTGTGTTTTTAATTTAGAGGGAAAAGAGAAAAATTTTCACAAATGTAGTGTCATACAAAGCAAGTTAATCGCAATGCCTCAGATGGTCTTTGGTTTATTTAAGGAACGTGCCATGTCCTCTCTGAAAGGACTTTTCTCTTGATCAAACATCCTGTTTGGGCTCGGGTGAAGATAACGAAGAGGCAGAAAGCCAAAGATAATTTCCAGTTAACTAAAGTTGTTCATTAGAAGCCCTACAGTAATACTCTATGAATCCTCCTTCTGCACAATCCCTGACAACTTATATACTGAATGGTAGGCAGATATTCACCTAAGTTGGTTATTTGTATAGGTTTGTTCTGTTTTCTTTTAGGGTGTATTTGAGTTTCCTCATTTACGATGTTTTGACTTTTATAAAATACATTTAAATATTAATTTTGCATTTAAAAGAAAAGATTGGGTATATTCCCCCCAGAGTCCCCCCCCAACAAGAGAAGAGAAAGTCTGCAGAGAGGTCAGGCCTCAGGGCAGGTTGATTTAGCCACTCAGTGATGTCATCAAGAACCTGAAGTTCTTTCCATTTCTTCTCTGTGCTCTCTTCGGTATTGACTTCATCCTCCGGCAAGCACATCACTGCAGCAGCAGCAGTTAGGTTCCAGAAAGGGAGACGTCACATGTCACACAGCGTCACAGGGAAAAACGTCAGGGTGGTCCAGAGGCAGAAGACCTCAGCAAGCTGAGGGCTTGGGCCACAGCTAGATTCTAGAACTCAGAACAGCCAGGCGGAAGACACGCAGAGGGCACCGTTTGGGGGCGTGGAGGTTCCATGCCTTCCTTCTCCAGGGGTGCCGCTCTCCTCCTACTTCCCCACCTGTTCACCGACCCCAGAGCCAGATGGGATACATTTTTAAATCTTTGGCCTGATCTTTAGTCAGCAAGAACTGCTAGAAATTTCTAAAATAGAAACAATAGCACTTTGGTGCCATCTTGTGGTAAAATATGAAAAGGTAGGAGGAAAAAGATTATCCACATACAGTATAATAAATCTGTGAGGTTCTGTGCATTTACAGAAAGGTGGGAAAGAAGGTGTGTGTGTGTGTGTGTGTGTGTGTGTGTGCTATTGCCTCCTTCCCTCCTTAATAAGATTTAAAATGAAAATATTTATAATTTCCAACGTTTCCAATATTTGCAAATTTTAAAAATGGTTTAAATGATGGTTTAAAATCTTGTGTATTGTTTCCAACCGTTCTTCTCACACAGTTATTTATATGTTCATGATTTTACCTTGCTGTGGGGACATCACACTTTCTAGGGTTAAATTCTCAGTGTCTACTTCTGCTTCTACCCATGGAAGCATTCACTCTATGAGAGATGGCGTGATGATCCAAGTTGTAATCTGGGAAGAAGAAAGAGGCATTTATGTCTTGGCTCTGCCCATATCCATCTAGGGAGCGAGTGAGCTCTGCCCCTGCAGGATGGAAAGATGAGAGCTGAGTCATGGTCCAGACTAGGTAGGTCAGTCTGGCTAATTTGAAGAAGCATATTTGCTTCTCAAGCCTGAGGTATGTGCACTTGCCCAGTCTTTAATAGAAAGTAAGCTCTATGAGGCAAGGGCTTTATTTTGTATCCCTATCCCCTAGAACATAATTGCCACATGGTAGATATTCAACAAATACTTGTAATATGAATAAAAAATAAGGGGGATATTTTGGTACCCATCTGCCAATTCATTTGTCTTACTTCCTGCCATATTCAGAGCCATAGTGGGGGGAGAGCAATACTGTTTATTGGGCCCTGTCAAAAACTCAACTTCCCAGATATTCACATGGGTAGCTTCTGCAGTTCACACCATTCAGGTTTCTCTTCTAATGTCCATCTCCTCAGAGAGACCTTCCCTGGCCTCACTTGCTAAAATAGCATTCTTTCATATTGTTCTCAACAAATACCACCTGCTGTCTGCCAGGTACTGTTCTCAGCTCTGGATATACGACAGCGAACAAAACGGAGTCCTGCCTGCCCTCGACATTCATGATCTTGGGGAGGGAGCGGGCTTACAAAATAGACAAATACAGATCAGCAGAGGGTGAAGGAGTGTACAACAGCAAGTGTAAAGACTTGTCACGTTTGGAGACACGGAGAAGAGTGGCAATAGAGGGAGTTAAAGTAACTTTCTTTGTTGTCTTCCACGAACAGGACGCAAGCACGTCAGTGGAGTGAGGTAATAAAAGATTGACGCAGATGTTATCCCTATAGTATCATGGTCCTTTCTGGACTTTTTGTTTTGACATCAAGATCAGCTGACAAACTGTTGCTGTTTTAATACGGTTCCAATATAAGTTCTTGATCTACCTGGAATTATGGGAAGTAAGCCGATTCAACAAGGTAGAACAAATCACAATACTGTTTCAGGCACCATATGCTAGGTGATAGGGGTACCAATGTAAATGAGAGTGGTGATCCTTCTTGCTGTCATGGAACTGAAGTTCTAATGGGAAAAACAGAATTAAGTGCATAATATAAACAAGGCATTGCCACATTAACAGAGGATGAGGAATGTGTATTTAGGCGGAGCGAACAGAAGCCTTAACAGAGGTGGTAGCTCCAGGTTACCCCTGAATGAGGCACCAGTGGGACAACCAGAGGGAGAACCTTCCAGCAAGCGGCATTTGGTGTTGGGTAGAGCCAGTGGAGCAGGGGGAGGAGAGGAGGCTTGAGAGGGAGTAGGGAATGGAGCATGCAGAACCTTTTCAATTCCGGCAAGTTGTTCAGACTCTATCCTAAGTACCCTGAAGAGTTTTCAGGATGGAACAACACAACTGGTTCAGGCTGCATTCATGCCTTCCAATCAGGCATGTGGACGCTAAGGAGCCCGCACAAACCGTTACAGGGCGAAATCCCCCTGGCCAAGGGCAAACTCTCATCACGTTCCAACTGGGACAAGGGCAACCATACAAAGTTTCTCCTCAGTGCTAAATCTTCTACTGTTGCCAACTCCTACAAAGTCTTTGAATTGAGAAAGATGCAGCCAGGCAACAACTGGCAGCCTTAAAGGAAGGAAAAACAAAGTTCGGAGGGGTGCTTCAGATGGCCCTTTGGAGGTACAAGCTCAACAGAGCTGCAGAGGAAGCTTTTCAAGCAAAGAACCCAGCATTCCCCTGCTCCCGAAGGCGAGGAATCTCATTCTCCTAGTCAAGACCACTTCTACTGACACCTTTTTATCACACATGGGGGAAGTCCTATTTAATTTGGCTTCTGTACCTGTTTTTGGTAATTGAGGCCATCAAAACATGCATCTCTTGTAGGTGAGTTTTCTAGGGTTGCTGTAACGAAGTAAAACAAGCTGGGTGGCTTAAGTAAGAGATATTCTCATGGTTCTGGAAACTAAAGTCCGAGATCAAGGTGTGTCCGCAGGTTTTTCTCCTTCTAAGGACTGTGAGGGAGAAATCTGTTCATGCCTTTCTGCTGGCTTCTGGTGGTTGGCTGGCAAATTTTTGGTGTTCTTTGGCCTGTAGAAGCATCACCCCATGCATCCTCCCATGGTGTTCACATTTCCCGATTAGAATTACTTTCCGTAACTGCCAAATAAGGGCCGAATAAGGGGAACTTATCAGCAACTAATGGCTAAATTTTCTTTTTATCCCATTGGTTACAATTCTGGACATTGTGTAACAAATTAGATTTCTTCCATACTTCCTCCCCTAAAGAAAACATAAAAAAAAAAAAAGCCTTTTTATAGGACCAAATCTTGACAGTCCAAAATATGCTTCTGCAGCTGATGAGACTTAGGAAAGCTCTCACCCGTATCTTGTTATATAAAGCATGCTTTTTAAAAAAAAAAAAATTAAAATTGAAGGAATAAAATTTACTAATGGGTTCTGTATGAATTTACCTTTTACTTACCATATAAAGTAAATCTTAAAAATTCCATCAGGTGGAGGTTATCTGCCACCAAATAAATAAGTGTACAAAAAACTGGGTCACCACTTCATTAGTTAAAATGAGAGTAATTAACAATAGTCAATATTACAAAACCAGAACTGAAAGATTTAGAGAATGGGTATTCCGGCTTACTAGTATTTTGAAGAAACTGAATGCTAACAATAAATACTTTTTGTTGTACTCCTCGTGGCTTGATACATCTTCATGCATTTTAAAAATTCACAATGCTGAATTATGCCTTTTATTTGTCTGACACCCATTCCAGCAACCCATTATCTCTAGAGCTAGGTCATATCCTTCCTAAAAATTGCTTTTCTGATTGAACAAATCCCTTACCTGAACTTAGTATGATTTTCATTCTGAATGTGGCCTCAATCCTCCACCCCCAAAACCCCACTAATTTTAGAATTCCATTAGCTTCTTTGATCCGAGTAGACAGAAATCTGAAAATTCCTTATGAATCTTATTCCTTATGAAGTTTGCAAGCATAATTTTTATTTATTATCTTTTTTAAGATTTTAAGAGAGAAAGCACAAGAGCAGGGGAAGGGTCAGAGGGAGAAGCAGGCTCCCCGCTGAGCAAGGAGCCTGATGTGGGACTGGATCCCAGGATGCCAGGATCATGACCTGAGTGGAAGGCAGATGCCCAACTGACTGAGCCACGCAGGTGCACTTCAAGCATAATTTAAAGGCTATTTCCTCGGCATCAAAAGTAAGAACCTGCTAATTTTAATTATGTGGCCACATGTCCCTGAAGCTTGTACATGCAAATAATAGCAAACACAAATAGCACTCACTATGCCAGGCACCTTTCCAAGGGCTTTACAGATAATGACGAGTTACAGGCATTCTTATTACAAATGACAGATGAGGGAACTAAGGCACAGAGAAGTAACGTATGTAAGATTACACAGTAATGGTGGGTCTAGGATTCACACCAGGGTAGTCAGCCCACAGATGCTGTGCCGTCAATCACATGCCATACTGCCTCTCTCAAAATAACACAAGAGAATTTTTTCTGTAGTTATATTTTATGAAAGACAAAACAAAATATAGGAATTCAAAGGTTCACTCCAGTAACCACCATACATTACGCTTTTCACCTTATTTAAAAGTTATGTTATACAGAGCTTTCAGAAACACATTTATTGTGTAGTTATACCAATTTTTTTTTCAAATCCAAATAACAAGAACGTAATACAAATTTATTTTAAATAAACCTTAGAATCAGAATTAACTTGGTAAATTAAGTCATCTCTTGAAAAAGTGTTAAATCCATTTGGGGTTTATTTCTTTGCCTCCAACTAAAGAATTTAAAGTAGAAGCATACTGTTTGTTGATATTTTTAAAAACTATGTCCAAATACAAATTAGTTTGGAAGTTCTTGAAAATTAATGAGCAAGCAATTTGGTTTTCTCCACTATTTAACCATTACAGAACTACAACAACTGTTGAAGAAACACTATTGGAATTCTGGACAATAGAGAGTATAAAACCAGATTGTTAGAAGAGACAACAAAATGTAAGTTAGAAAATTCATAAACATACATTTATTCAGGAAATACAATTACCAGAGTCCTGGATATTTCAGCGATCATTCCACATTATAAAATATTCACAACATGTATTCTTTTAAGTCTACACCAAGTCATGCTGATGTTCTTTTCAGAGAAGCCATAGCCATTTCTTCTATTAAATGCTATAATATCCATTTAAATTATAAACAAAGTACTTGAGCCAAACTACTTAAGTACTTGAGCAAAATAACTAAAAAATTTAGAAGAGGAAGACAATGATTTTTTAAAACACATCTGAATTATCAAACCCCAAACCAGGTCATTATAATCTAGTATACTATTGGATAAAGTGGCCATATGAAGACAGCACATAATTATCAATGACAGTATTTCTCCTCTGCAGCTTTTAAACATGCTTTCTCAACAAATAAACATTTATTTTTGTTAAGTTTTAAAGGCAAAGGGGGCAGAAGGATGACAGACATTAAAATTTTACATTTAAACTACTGGCAGATTAAAAAAAAAAAAAGATAAAAGATAAACTGTAATTACTTCCCAAATAAGGAATGCCAAATATCTTTTATTCCTAAAGAAATTACTAAGGAAGATAATCAATTATTGTATTTGCAGCTACTTAACAGTGGCTGTAATTTGAGTTATTCTATTCTGGTACTTCCAGAGTCCAGTGTAATTAGAGCATTTTATAAAGGGGAAAACAAGTGGTTCTCTACCCTAGATGTCCTCTAGAACCACCTGGAAACTTTAAAAAAACAAGTATCTGGCCCCACCCTCGGAGATTCTGAACTTGCTTGGTACGGAATGGGACTCCTGTAGTACTATTTCTTAAAGCTCTGCAGGGTGTTCTAATGTGCAGCGAAGGCTGAGAATCACTGAATCCACCCATTTTGAAATACCAAGAAAAATAGATGGAAATTGGGTAGTTTATAATTTACAAATAAAAAACTTATTTACTTATAATGTGCTTACATTCATGAATCATACATTTATTTATAAGATGACAATTCCCTTCATTCCCTCACCATACTAGACCACTACTGTACATCTTTGCCACTGAATGACTGTATTTTTCTGTGGTCAAGATTTAAAATTCTGGGATACACTGTGAAAACTCCATTAACAAAAACAAACTACTGCTACTCATGCTCAACAGTAGCAAGCAAAACTACTGTATTTGGCTCCTTTAAGCTATCTTTATTTTAAGAATTATAAATAAGTGCCAACCCACACAACGAACAGATTGTGGATTACTGTAGAAGAAAAAAAAATAGCTTACTCAACTTACTAAGTTTCAACACCAAAAAAGATTGAACTTGGCTGAAAGTTCTGAAACAGCTGAGATACTGAACCAGGAAGCTATAATTTATAATGAAATGCTGACACGCCCTTAAAAGCTACTACAGCTGTAGCTATACTAAAATAAGATTTTTCAGGATTTACTTACCCTGTAATGCAATACGAGCATAATAATATTACTGTTTTTATATGCACCAAGATCTTTCTTTAATATGTAAAGCTCTACAACAAATACCTCTAATAATTTTACAATTAAATTAAAATAAGTCCATAATTCTTCTACACTACTTTGGTCTCAACATTTTAAAAACATCAATTAATTTTGAAAATACACAATTTAACAACATGATCCTATCAATACAAGCACGTTTTATAGTGGACTAAAGACACATTCAACCATGCAATCCAGTGTTCAATACCTAAATGATAAGTAACAATGCTGATTGACTTTTATTCTGAAAATCACTGAAAACTGGAATAATCTTGTAAGACTCACAGTGCTCACAAACATGCAGAAAAAGGTATACATTTCTATTCTTCCTGAAGGAATGTTACAAAATGCCCACTTTTTACACAGGGTCAGTAATTAGGATAAATTCCTTATACATTTCAACCCATTATCTTCTTTTTAGCATCTGTTACTTAAAATTCTTAAAATCCGTACAAATTTTCCTATAAGTTGTGACTGAAAATGAACTTCGACTCTCAATTTCCATCTTGAAAAAGACCTCAGTTATAGTCCTACACTACTAGCTGCCTTTCAATAAAAGAGTGACATCCAGTGGACAAATGAAAGTATCTCTCAGAATTCCCATCATTTGAATCAAAGATCAAATCTCTAAATTCAACCATCTCAGTATGAATGAGTTCCTACTCATTTTGACTTAAGAGTCTGCAGATTCTTATGAATATATCACCTCATAATTTCTATGTATCTTAAGTATATACTTCTATCTTCTTCCTATTTAAAATCAATTATTTTAAGTTGAGCTAGTTAAGAGTGTGTAACTCTTGAGGCTAGTGAGGTTAAAAGTATTACTTTTTTGTCTTTGCTTCTGCTATTTACCAGCACAAACTAACTGGCTCATCTCTAGGAATGGAAAAACCAAAATATACGAAATATATTTAAATAAAAATGAACAGCATTAAAAAAAATTTGCAAAAGATGAAACCTGAACCTGTTTTTGCATTTGTAATTTATGCTATATTGTTGAACATAAATAGATATAATCAGTAATGCCAACAACCAAATTACATCCTCTTGCCTCACTGCTCAAATATTATGAAAGAATATATATTTTAGCATTGATTGTTTCAGTGTTTAAAAACTTTTATAAATCAGTATAAATGAATATTCATTATACATTATGTTTAAATAAAAGTAAAAAACTCCCACTCTGCTGTGTTATGATTTACCACTGATTATATATATTATGCATGTGTTCAAAGTACAAAATGCAGCAGTGGTGTTAACACTGATAGTGTAATGAACTGCTGTAGCTGAGACTGTTACGTTTAACTTCTTGGAAACCGTGAAGAAATTTTACAGGTTAAAAAAAATACAGTAAGCAAAAAAAGAATTGGAGAACTGTTATTTTTAAATAAGCAGCCAAATGAAGAAAACTTTTTTTCTAAAAAAAGATTAAGAATGTAAAAGTACATTTTAATATTAAAAAAGCATTTTTAAAAATCTATAACAACTTTATGACAAAATCTGCATTTGAAAAAGGCCTGTAAAAACAGCAGGACAGAATTGCCCTCATCACCTTTCACTTTTTCTTGTCAGAAAAAAGTGTATGCATCTCTGGAACCATAAACAATGTTAAAATAGGTGTTTATAAAATGGCAAGGAGGATTTCACGGGAAGTTTCTGTTTCTTTTTTACAATCATTGGCATTGCGGCCATCAGTAGGTCACAAGTAAAACTTTCCTAGCTAAAAGCAAAATGGAATATAAAGTTTTGAATTGCATTAGGTCTGTTGCCTGCGTTTCGCTGATCTCATTTTTTCAAAGCGTGACTCCATTTCTTCTAGGACCTTGGGTGTATATCGTACTACTAATTTAACCTTTCCCTGAGCTGCTTTCAGCAGTTCTACAGCTTTTTCATGATGTTCTCCTTCAACGCTCTAGGAAAAAAAATAGACATGAACACACACACAATTAATATTCAGGTTTTGTTAGATAACTCAAAATACAAAAATGTTTAAAATACATATAAGTAAAAAAGTTTTAATGTTTTATCATCACAACACTACAAACCTATGAGATAATCTGGCTTTGTCATTTTAATCAGTGTGAAATTCTCTGCTAAATCATATTCTGTTTATAGTCCAGGAACTGATTTTTAAGTTCCAAATAATTACTCTGAATACCAATCAATTTGCCCTATTATTTCACTAAGTCAGAAGTAAATTAAGCAACTGCTATTCTGTAAGACTAAAATGAGGGCAGACTTCTAATTTAAGGTACTTCCTTAACTACTGGAGAGCTTAATTACTTCATAACAATCACACTAAGCATTGCTAATTTACAATGGAAAAGAAGCAAAACACACTTAATGCCTTAAAAAGTATCACTGTCCTAAAGAGTACTGCCCAGGATTCCCCCAAGGGATTTATTTTTTTTAATAATTTATTTTTATTAACACATAATGTATTATTTGTTTCAGGAGTACAGGTCATCAGTCTTACACAATTCACAGTGCTCATCGTAGCACATACCCTCCCCAAGGGATTTCTAAACTACAGAGCTTTTTTGGTACTCCTCCCCCCCCCCCCCCCCCCATCTTGTTTCTATAACTCAAATACACCCCCAAGTGGTTACAATGCATTACTACAAATAGAAATAAAATTCATCCATACCACTCCATTAACAGAAAGGAGTTGATCTCCTCGCTTGAGGCCCCCATGTCTATCAGCAATTCCACCTGGAATTATTCGAGATATATAGATTGGAGAATTTTGTTCTTTGCCTCCCATAATATTGAATCCAAGGCCTTCTTCTGTTTTTGGTAGCTCAACAACTCGAGGATGAGAATGTCCTTCGCTGGCAGCAAATGCAGCCACAGTAGCCTCAAAGAAAATTTTACATATTTAAAAATGTGATCTTTATTGTTTCAGTTCTTTTGTCTCTTTTTAATTTTTTTATTTTTTAAAGATTTTATTTATTTATTTGACAGGGAGATAGAGCAGGGGGAGTGGGAGAGGGAGAAGCAGGCTCCCTGCTGAGCAGGGAACCCGATGCGGGGCCATCCCAGGACCCCGGGATCATGACCTGAGCCGAAGGCAGACGCTCAATCGACTGAGCCACTCAGGTGCTCCTTTTTGTCTCTTTTTTAAAACTACTTTACTTTTGATGTCTGCATGCTCACACATTCACTGGCAGTTAGGAGAAGGTAAAAGTGAGTGCATGGGGTTTTAGAGATGATGACTGGAAAGCATACTCTCGGTCCATGTAGGAGGTATTAAGATTGGTTAGGTCACTCAGGCCACCCAGTGTCCAGAACTTCTGTGCAGCAACAGGCAAGCAGGCTTGCCTGGCAGATGAGCACTGGTGCACATTAAAGAGAAAACTCCTCCCCCAGCATACCAGCAGCCCTAAGCTTTGGGCTGAATAGCCTGACTCCTTTAGGAGCTTTTGTACAAGACACAACCTACCTACATAATAACCTGTAAGGAGGTAAGTGTTCTTACGCAGTCATTTGGGCTGCTGTACTATCTCTGTACTATATATTAAATAGCTAATTAAAGAAATAATTCAATATTGAGAAAAAGACGGATACATATGACCATGAAATTTTTTTGTTGCTTTAGTTAACAACCCAGTTAATACTAAAATCCCACAGAAGATGAAACAGAGTCACATCTTTAAAACTTTCAAATTTAGACTAATCTACACTAATTCTAACGCAAAGTTGAGATTTTTGGTTTCATTCTGCTTTTATTTTTTTTAAAGATTTTATTTATTTATTTGACAGACACAGCGAGAGAGGGAACACAAGCAGGGAGAGTGGGAGAGGGAGAAGCAGGCCTCCCGCGGAGCAGGGAGCCCGATGCAGGGCTTGATCCCAGGACTCTGGCATCATGACCTAAGCTGAAGGCAGACACCTAACGACTGAGCCACTCAGGCACCCTGATTTTGTTCTGCTTTTAAAGGTAATGAAATAATCTGGTACCATTTTTCATGATAGATCAGCGTCCCATCAGCAAAAATGGGAAGAAGAAGGAAATCAAGATTTGTTGAATACCACTAGGTTCCAAGGTCTGAAAGAAGCCCTGTTTTACAGATAATAGAACTAAGGCCCAGAAATTCAGTAAGCCATGAAGGTCATAAAATTAAGGAATTTCAAGCCAAGTTTCTATACTTTTACAGCAAATGGTAGATATTTGATAGGTTCATTTTGAAAACTAACAGAGTATCTTTCAAGCCACACTAAACTGTCTCAAATACAGAGACATTTTTTTACACACTTCCAAACTATACCCACATGTTTAAATGTTTATATTCAACAGAGAAACCAATATTTCCTTTTATGGACCAGTACCTAACAAGGCAAAATTATCTGCTAATGGCTAAGTCTAGTATAAGTCACCTAATGCTGATATTAATTTATTTTAACAAAACACGACATTGAGGTCAATGCTGGAAATATCGGAGGAAATCACTGGCACAGAAAAGCACATAAAACCTGCCATATGCAGCTCTGAAGAGGTAACCTACTAACAACATTTACCCGTATTTGCAGAGTTAAGGTAAAGGAGAAAAGCAAAGAGCAACATGGGGGAATACCCAGTTCTACCATTTGCTGTTTGTGTGGTTTAAGAAAAATAACCTAATCTAATGTTTCCTCACCAATAAAATCAGAATAATATATACCTCAGAGTTTTGATGAAAATTTATGTAATTAGTGATATAATATGTATATTATATATAACAACTATGTATTACATGTGTATTACTATTTTTGTGCAAGTGTATTTTTAATGCATTATCTAAACGGTATGATAAAGTATTTCTTGTAAAGCCAATAAAAAATGTCTTGTCTCTGTATTTGAGACAGTTTAGTGTGGCTTGAAAGATACTCTGTTAGTTTTCAAAATAAGCCTATCAAATATCTAATAATTACCTATTTTAACCCTCTCGTTTATGATGAATTCTCTCACTTTTACTAAATAAAAAAACAAAACAAAACAATTACCTTTGCAGTTGCATTAGCTCTCACTTCAGGACTGCTACTGATGTCCACAGTTTCGTAGACATGTTCATATACCTGTAAAAGCCAAAGTTATCATCATGATTTAAAAATCTCAGAATATACCATGTTTGAGTTCTAAGTCAGGTTAATGAGTGTGTTCAAGTTTTAGGCAGTTATGCCATCTCGGTAAAATGTTTTTCTATTAAAAATTCCAAAAAATGAAGAGGTACAAAATTCCAGTTATAAAATGAATATGGACATGAAAAGTATAGCATAGGGAATATAATCTTAGTACTGTAATAACATGTCTGGTGACAGATGCGGACTACACTTATTGTGGTGAACACTGAGTAATGAACAGAACCTGAAATTCATATAACATTGTATGTAAATTACACTTCAATAAAAAATTCTTTTCAAAAAATGAGATGGATAGGTTCTAATATTTTACTAAAGTTTGTTTTCTTAAAAACTTCTGAACCCAGATTTCAGAGTATTATCTTACACCTAATTAACTCAAGCTTTTAGTAAATTTAATCCCATTTACTTACCTCTCTTACAGCATTACAGAATTCACTTTGAAGGACTCTTTGTAAAGCCTGAAGTTTCTGTGGTGGTACCTCTCCACTCCTTTGCAGTTTTTCCAACAACTCAATTGCTCTACAAATATCTAGAGTTAAACAAACATACACTGATAAATAATTTTCTCTGAAGATTCTTTAAATGCCTGTAACAGGATTCAATCCTCAAGGATTAACCAGAAAAATGTAAAATATGGAGAAAAAAGTGTAAGAATGCGAGCTTGTGTGTTTGGTGGGGAGGGGATGTGAATACACATAAGAGGGAGGGAATGCAAAATCTGAGAATGCTAAATTTTTATGTAATTAAGAACCTAATGTTGCACACATACAAGATCTGGAAAATAGTATCTTTGAAAGATGGAGGAAAACTGAAAATAAAATACTAAATGTCACAGGAAAGGACAGGTTCAAATGTGAGAGACACATGAACACTTTATTGCTTCAAAACACTGACAGTTCTTTCTGGAACTAGTCAATAAAAATTTATCTATCATTATTAGTAATCAAAGCACAGAGTAGTGCAAAGACTGTGTGCTAGTGAAATTCCTGTTCACTTCCCAAAGAAAACCACAATTTATATGTGGATATGAACCATTCAATAACAGATACAGTTAGTGGCAGGGACACAGTTAAAACAATGATATAAAGGAATAAATTAACTGTGGCCTGCTTTCAGCTCATAATCATTAACACAGTCTTTTAATTAAGACAACCTCAATCAAATACATATGTTTACAAAATAGAAAAATAAAAAGTTTTGTCAATCTGGCCTCAATATTAGCTGTGTGATCTCGGGCAAGTTACTTAACGTCTGTGCCCCAGTGTCTCTGCTGTAAAATGGAAGTAACAGTACCTTCCTTATAAGAATTACTTGACAACTAAACCAAAAAATGCATGTCTGGCATGTAGTGAGCATAAATGTTATGTTACCTGAACATTAATTAATCATAAGAAATATTAAAGGGCTGTACACATTTACACAAATATATTAACCATGTTAGGAAATTCTCATTGGGAAGTGTGAGAGTGTTTTATGAATTAAGAAATTTTATAAGATTCAGAGTCAGGTTGGGGGGCCTGGGTGGCTCAGTCGGTTAAGCATCTCCCTTAGGCTCAGGTCATGTTCTCTGGGTCCTGGGATGAGCCTTGAGTCA